>NW_024427631.1:0-135003 GCF_017562075.2 Anopheles merus | reverse complement strand
CCACAACATGCCCATACAAGGATTCCTGTAACTATGAACTCTATGCCAATGCTCCTGCAGATGTAAGGCTGTATGTGGGCAGTCAGTAACACAGCTCCCATAGCCATCCACCAATGCTTGGTTAAAATAATCTTGCGGAACAACAGCCATGAGTAGTCCGTAACCACATAAAGCACCGGCGAATTGTGCTATAAAGTACAAATAAATAATACCATCTGAAAAATAAATGTGAATTTATCGTAACGAAAAAAAAAATTGGTATCTCAGCTATTTTACTGTGCCAGAAAGATCACCATAGATGTAAGCGGCTATGGAAACCACTGGATTTATATGTGCTCCTGATACAACACCAAACGTGAGGATCACAACCATAACGGTGAAGCCAAAAATGATGCCTCGGCTTAAGTTGGTTGTAACGTTGTCAAAACCATCCAGGCAGCCCATACAGCCGAGAAACATGAGCGTTGCTGTTCCAAAAATTCCGCCAGAAACTTGGAAACGATGATAAACGACGTAGTGTTCGAGACTGAAATTAAACAAGAAAATGGTTAATTATTTAAGGCACTCCCGCTGCGCAAAGCGATCGAAAACTTGTCAGCCACTCGCTCAATGTAGCTAGAGAGCAAAAATCAATAACGATAAAGCGAGGTGAAAGGGAAAAGAGAAAGAAAGAGAACGTGGATGTGAAACATTTTTCGGCCATTATCATTTTTGCGCCAACACGATCGCGTACCGGAGCTTTTTTGTCAAAAAGAGACATACACATACAGCACGCTCTCTCGAAATACCGTAAACGCTTCAACCGATCAAAGCTTCGATCGGTCTTCGGACATTTCTGCTCGCTTTCTCGATCAGTTTCGGCGGAAAGCGAGCTAGAAAGCGAGCTCAAAAACTGCTCGATTTTGTTGTGCGCTGGCCAGCGCAGATTTTGGCTGGTCTCCCGCGCTGGACTTCAGCGATTCCCGCGCTGGGTCGAGCAAGCAAGTTTAGCGCCATCTGTTGGCGAAATGGACGAACTATTTATGGCGGTGGGAGCAAAAAAAACGGTCAAAAAATTTAAAAATATTGGCGCCCATTTACTCGTCCGCTTCTTCTCCCTCCCTCGCCATGCCTTGCCTTACTTGCGCTTCTGCCCGTGCCTTCCGCCACCAGCTGATTGGCTGTTGCGGTGTATGCGTTGATACTCATATGTGCATTGCGGTTGTGTATTGTTATTGGTGGGTGTTAGCATTTATTTAATGTGTGTATGACCTTTGAGGCGCTGTGGGAGAAGCTGGATTGGGATTCAAAGTGTTATCGGTGTATTGATGGTTTATTTTATTCGTGCCGCTGCTGATGAGACCATTCGATGCCCCTGCCAACTGAGGGTGAAGAAGCCTATTTAAAACAAGCGTAGGAGAACGTCTAACACTAATCTAATATATTTTAATTTGAACATGTTTGATGCTTCAACGACCTTCTAAGCATCATGTAGCACAGTGTATAGTGGCAATATATATTTTTTTTTAATGTGCCGAAATCTGTCTCGAGTTTTTGGGTCTCGTCACAAACACACACACACGCGGGGGAAAGTGACCGTTCACTCTATCATGTCGCGATCCCCCACCCGCCCGGCGCTTTGAATGAGGATACGCTACAAGATAGCTGAACCAGCCGTTCTACCGATAAGGTAGCCGTACTCGCTCGTGCGGGAGGGGGGGGGGGGGGGGGTTTCGTGGAGGGTGCGTGATCGCGTGCGCGACTTCGGGGGGCGCGACTTCGGGGGCGCGTGCTCGTGCGCAAGCTTTCGTGGGTGCGTGCTGGCGTGCGCGCGTACGTGCATGTGTGCGTGCGTGCGTTCGTGTGTGTGTGCGTGCGTGAGTGCGTGCGTGCTGGCGTCCGCGCGTTCATGCATGTGTGCGTGTGTGTGTGTGTGGTGGGTGTGTGTGTGGTGTGTGTGTGTGTGTGTGAGTTTGCGCGCGCATGTTTGTGTGTTTGTGTGTGTGCGTGCGTTTGGAAACCCCAAAACTATTTGATTCTGATGCGTACATTTTCATCCGCTGCGACTACAAAGTCCATGCATTTTCGATCTCGCTACCTGAGAGACAACACAACCATTGGCATTGGCATCTTTGCGATCGGCTCTGCTGTGGGGGGTATTAAAAAGACACACGATCTAAGCAATCATGCGTGTGATATGTCGCACATTTATTTTCTAATTCAGCTAGCGGACGCAAGTGGAAAACAACATTTGAATTGAATCCATACAAAAGAGGATTCTGGATTTGTTTATTATTACGGTGCGCGTATGGTGCTGCACCTGTCCGTCCAGAATCTGGTGGCTTGTTGGTTTGGAGTAGTTATCATGACGCCGATTGACCGGCACTGCCTTGGAATGGGTTCGATCGGTAGGTTCATGTTTTGGTCGAGTGCATTCCGTGTATTTGTCTCGTCACAGCGGTAGCCCGCAGCAACAAAGTCAGACAAACTCTTACCCGAGTGTGGACAGCTCTTAGTTTTTTTTTATTATTATTATTTTATTTATTTTATTATTGGCGTAATAGCCCAACGCGATCATGCCGGCCTTTTTCAGGACTTGAGTACCACGTAGCCGATAGTCACCTCTTGCTACGGCGGACGGTCATATACGCGGTAGAAACCCAAGACGGGCATGCAGATGTGCGGAATGATGGCGTTGCCGCGCGTCCGCTCCTATCCAGCGGGTAACTTGCATACTGCCACACTGTCTCCTGCTCGATGCATACGCTGCAGACAGGGGGAAGGATGCACCTCCACAGTAAAAAAACACCGTCAGAACCAACGGTGGATCTAACGGTAGGCGGACTAGGCGGTCACCGAAGATCTCTAGTCTGTAGTATGTCGTATGTCTACAAAGTGACAGAGTATTAGCGACAAAGGCCCCCGGAAAGATGGTCGTTGGTGCCCCCGGCGGAGAACCATCTGCACTCTCACACCCCCCCACCCACCCCCCCCCCTCATGCCGGCAACATTTTAGGGCCTGTGACCGATGATCGTTGGGGTTCCATGGCCACCCCCCCCTCCATCCGCCTGCAATTTAAGTATAATGTTCAATCTATCTCCCAAAGCTGTGTGCCAGTACCCCCCCCTCCTCCCGGTCATCAGTTCCATTTACAGGGGCCTCAATTCGTCTTTCCGCCTTTCATGAACACCTTCCTTTCTTTGACCTATGGATCATAACATTCCGGAAGAGCATACATTCGGCGACAGTTTTGCATACACACCTCACTCACAACCATGCGCAGGATGCTTAGCATATCTATGTAATCCATAACAGGCGAAAGCAAAATCTTAGTGCTATGCTTACTGCTTAACACGTTCAGCACGATGGCAGGCCCCAGGGACTGCCGGTGAAATTTCCAGTATACCGATTCCACAATCAGCTTGCGTTCTAGATGCCGGCGGAACGGTAAGCTCATGAAAATCAGCGCCGGACTGAACGTGTTAATGCGGATTAGGATTCTGCGCGTTGCACAGCAAACCCTCCTGCGTAAACTATCGATTCCTTAGTCATTTTTATATTGCAGTGTTTGAACTCATTGCGATTTTTTGGTTTGATTTGTGAAAATGCAACTTCATCATCGCCGCAATGTTTGTTAACGGCATTTGTAGGCGCCACAACAGCTCGCGAGCATTGACCACACGCGAGAAAGAGATGGCGCTATGGAGGGAAAAAGCACGGACGACGGCTGACAGCGATTGGCCGTCTGACGCACCAACACATCCAAACCTTCGGCAGCGCGCTCAGGCGAGGGGTATGAGGCGAAGCCAGGGACGGGCAGCTCGACGAGCTGCTTGACAAATTTGCCGTTGGAGAGAAAAGGAAGGCATGATTAAATTTTCAGAACGCCATAACGCCTTCCGTCGTTTTGCACAGCGGGTTGCGAGGGTTGGGAGCGGTATCATCTGCTCGAAATCATAAGGTCATTAAATAATCTTTATTTTTCATACATAAGTTTTTGTTGTTTAGGTGTTATTCGCCGAAAAAATTACTTCTCAAATTTTTGTGGATTTTAGCAAAATAAAATCTCAAAATGTAGGTGTTTAATAAGCTATAATTTTCAATGTTATACCTGCTCTCGGGGTGCTATAATCATAACTGCTAAAACTAGGGGTGAAAAAACTACCAAGGCTCGCAAGCTCTTTAATGCGAGGGCTCTGGGGCGGTGAACTTGTATGGCGTGCGAGCCCTCGCGTGCCCTCGCAAATCGCTGCTCGGATAATCGACGTTCTACTGTAGTGATCTTTTCGACGAACAACGCCTCAACAAAAACATATATGAAAAAAAAAAGATTATTTAAACTTCCTCAAGATTTCTAGCAGATGATACTACCCGCAATCCTCGCAATGTTTGACGGGATAATAAACACCTAAATTTTGACAGTTTATTTTTAAAAAAAAATCACAAAAATAGAAATAGTGATCTTTTGGACAAACAACATTGTAAAAAAATCAATGAATAAAAATCAAATATTATTTAAAATACCATAAGATTTCTAGCAGATGATACTACTCACAGCCCTCTTAATGTTTGAAAGGAACATAAAGACTATTAGAAATACCATAAGATTTCGAGCAGATGACACTACTCGCAACACTCGCAATGTTTAACGGGTTAGTTTTTTCTATGCATGTTTGATTTTCCACCCAAGCTCCCGACCACGCTGGTTTTCGCTGGTCTTTTCGGGGATAATTCGTTAACGAATTATCCCCGAAAAGACCACGAAATACAGATCATTTTCGGGGATAGTGAACACACGTGAAAGATGAACCCATGCAAAAAAGAGCTAAAAATAGAAATGAACATTCGGATTCACTCCCTCCACTCATGATCATGCTTCATCCTTGATGCTACCAACCACATCGCTAGTTCTACTTCGAATCACTTTGCCAGTTGCGCCACCATATTATTATTCATTATCGTGCTATTTACTGGTTTGTTTGTATGAAGGGGTACTGATACTAATAGAATTAAAAGAAATAAATAAAACAATAAAAATAACAGATTAACTATTAAACACGCATTTCTAGCAATGAGTAAATGAGTTTGAAGTTATTGGAGCTGGATGTTTTAAAAATTAAATAAAACTTTAAATCATAAAAAACAATAAAAATGGAATTGAACTCAGGTCGACCATGGTACAAACATTACACCATTAACATTTGACCATAACTAGTTCATGAACATGAATTGTTATCTATCACTTTTAAACCCTTCAAATATAGTACAATGAACAAAGAGTGTGTAAAAGTTCATCGATGCGTGTGAGAGAGTAGGGCTGATGAATAGAAAGAGATGGCATGAGTTTGTGTTCATTATCCCCGAAAAATTTCGCTTGGGGATGGCATGAGTTTGTGTTCATTATCCCCGAAAATTTCGCTTGGGCAGTCGTTTAAGCCTAATCGATGGCGCTTGGGGCGGTTTCTTCTCGGCCCGCATTAGTTGTGTTTCTCGGGATTAATCTGTACCCGAAAACAAGATATTGTTATCTCGGATGAAAAGAAGTAAATGATATTCAACCAATATTGTACGTGTGGTTATCACTCTGACTAATATTATATGTCAGACATTTGAAATTAACGACAATTGAAATGCTTTTTTCACATTTTGTCTAAAGAAGCTTTGTGGATGGTGAATTATTGTATTTCACGTTGTTGTGGTCTTAAATCCTTCATGTCCGCTTTCCATATCTTCCGCTTCTATGTGACTAAAAATTGCAATTGTTGAATAAAAATATAGTAATGCAAAATAAATATATTTTTAAACTTATTTCTTTTTAGTAGAACTATCTATACATAGTACCTTTTTATAGTTCTACTAGAGCTATTTTGCCACCTTTCCGGATACAACAGCACGGTCTATTCGGGGCTTGAACCCATGACGGACATGTTGTTAAGACGCTATTACACTATTATACATTGTCAGTTTACGGCGACAGTGGTCTATATGCTATGTACAACTCACTCTTTGTGTTCCATAAGGTATCGAATTTAGTATGATTTTTAGCTTCGTCATCATTATCGTGAATTCCATTAGTGTGTCCATCGATGTTGCCTGCTACAAGCTCTTGTTCGTGATGGTTTGAAAATCCGTTATGTGTCATTTTATTCACCTTTTTTCACTTTCTGTTCTAGTAGGTTAAATGCCAAGCAGAACATTATTAATAGCATTAGTAATTCACTTTCAATCTAGTTTTATTCGATGCAGTACTTTATAAGGATACTTTGGCGTTAATCGATATGAAAGTGGAAACGTTATATACATCACGAATGGAATAACCGAGTCGGAAAGCCACAGAATGCTAACTGGCGTACTATCACATTGCTTAGACTAGGTGTACTGAACAATTTCAGCTTATCTTTACCGATAACAAGGCCAATCAAAGAATTTGCTGACAAACGGGGGTAATTTTCGATGCTTAATTTACCTATACTGATAGCACATCGTGTCAGTTTTGAATGCTGCTAGGTTTGTTTACTTAATCTTTTGTTTACCCTGAAAGAGGCTTGCCTTTATTACAGCTTACACCGACGTAATGATGCTATCTTCAAAAGCAGACACTTTAATAGGGGCTACATGGTATTCGCAACGATCGAATTTATGGTATAATTTTAGAAGAATGAGGATCTTGTTTCCCCGTATCATGATGGCAATTGCATGGGGCCATCATTTCCGAAGTATCACTACATTTTTGAAGAAAAATATACCGATACATTGTAACCATTAATATGGAACCAATCGTAGGTCCAGCAAAATAAATCTGGTGAAAGAAAAAAAAAGAAGGATGAGTATTGGTATTTTTTGCCTTTTTCATTATTCGTACCCAAAGTCCCTCGTAGTAATGATTCCATATTGCAGGTGCCAGGGACCGAGCGGGATTCATACTGGCACCGGTAATAGGCCCGCCGGCAATTGAAAGCCCCGCAATGAGAAATGCAAATTTAACTGGAACTGAATCACTGTCCTTCTTATTGCGCGGATCCCAGACGCCACAATTCGTCCACACTAACATGCCCGTTAGTAATATCTCCACTGCAAGGGCCATTCCAGAAGATAGGCTTTGATGAGGGACTGTAACGCAGTGGGCGTTTCCGTGCTCCAGCGCTTGTTGGTAATATTGCCACGGTGTGACTGCTCTTAATAGTCCGTAACCACATAGTGCCCCGGCGAATTGAGCCACAATATAAAAGCGTTAACTGTGGATGATGAATAACAAAATTCTTACAAAAATAAGCAATTGTACTAATGAACTGAATTGACATTCTTACCTGTAAAGATAATGTACCATAGATGTAAGCTGCTAGTGACACAACCGGATTAATAATTGCACCTGAAGTGGCGCTAAATGTTATAAACGCCATCATAACAACCATTCCAAAGGTAATTCCACGACTTATGTTTGACGTGACGTTATCAAAGCCGTCTATGCCAGCCATGCAACCACCAAAAAGCAACATCGCAGTACCGAAAAATTCGGCTAGAAACAGTGTAAACACTGTCCAAATCTGGCTATTCCAAACTGAACAAGAGAAAGGTAATGTAAAAAAAGATAGAGAAACAGAGTATGAGTGTTGAACGTAGGAGAATTTTTGTAAGCTATTTGAACAGCTGGATGTCATCTAGTAAAAATGAAAAGAAATTATAAATATTTTTTTAGTTAGCAGAATTCTGTGAAAGTTTTGATGTTATTAATAACATTTATTTTAAGCAATACGGCCTTTTTGGACCGTTACTCCTGAATAAAAAAAAAACGTTTATTTAAACATGAATTTTTTTTTTGATAATGTACTAAAGAATTAAAGTAGTAAAGTAAGTAAAATGGCTAGTTTTAACTTTACAAACTCTTGTCTATTGTCAAATATTGTCTTAAACATTATATTCGACTTATGCAGATATTATCAGCAGTCAGTGTTGTAAACCGTTGACATTTATTTTTACGTTCGCAATAGGCTACTGCACAAAATTCAAGGCTCATAAATTACTACAGGTCGGTCTGTCCAGTGTACTATGACAAATTTTCATTTGATAGCTAGGGAGTTACTTGGCAACTCATACTTCCTACCTGCAAATCTCCATACAAATCGCCATCCATCATAGCTACCAAAATCAGAGCTAAGAACCCATTTGTAGTCTGTCTAGGCACCTTGCGTGAATGTAACTAAAAATGAATGTAATGAATGCGTGAATGTAATGAAAACTGAACGAGAAGCTTCAAATCGTGTCTAAGTAGGCAATTTCGGTCCAATAACGTCACCGCTAACAAATACTCATGCAATTCACTATCAACTATCCTATACAACTATACTATCAAAATACTCATGCAATTCACAGTGTTTTGCGACGGCTCGCACGCTATAGAAGTTCACAGCCCCATCGCCCTCTTATTTAATGGTGCTATAATTATAACTGCTAAAACTAGGAGTGAAAAAACTACCAAGGCTCGCAAGCCTTTAATGCGAGGGCTCTGCCCGTCATACATTGCGAGGGATAGGAGTGGTATCATCTGCTCGAAATCATAAGGTCATTAAAAAATCTCTATTTTTCATACATAAGTGTTTGTTGTTTAGGTGTTATTCGCCGAAAAGATTCCCTACTAGCAATGAAAATGAAAAAGTGTGCGACTTTCAGGCGAGGGGCATGTAGAAGCATGGGGAGACGGTTGGAAATACGCGGAATTACGCGGAGGCGCGAGCGTGTTTTGGTTTCTACACAGTTTTTGCACTCACACAATTACACATGTGTGAATGTGTGCGTTCACTTTCAGCCTGCGCGCTCAGTTTGGTTTTCTCGCAGCGGCATGCGGGTATCGGTGTCTCACTCGCACTAGTGCAGCGAATGTTCCTCTGTGCGCTCCCTTTCTTGCCACCACACGAAATCGTCAGTTCAGCTCAAGCGTTCGCCGTGAAAGGCCGCGCGCGTGTTAGCCTAAGTCCCGGGCGATCGAAGAATCGCTAATTGTTGAAGTGTTGTGCACATTGAAATGAAGCTACGCTTTTCTTTCACCATTTATCTTAAATGTGTGATTTGCGCTGCTTTATTTCAATATTTTTTTACTGCATTGAACAGCAACAACGGTATTCATGCAGTTAAGCGACTATTTGAAATACGACGATTTTTTAATATAATGAATGTGTGTGGTTTGAAGCAAGATTGTGTGGAGCTATGTATTTAAATGTTCTTTTATTCGCAATAAAAGTGATAAAATATAAACCGAGTTTGATGTGTTCAAGTTTTTGTTTTGATTCGGGTGCACCAAGTCCGTGTGAAGGAAAGCGCACAGCGCGCTACGAAAGAAACGAGCGGGAGGGGGTGTCAGTCCAACGCAGCGCAATTCGCTGGAATAGGAGTTCAGCTCTGCGCAAGCCGAAAGAAACAGGAAGGAAGGGGTATGATGTAACAGCGCGAGCGAGCGTTCTTTACAGCGAGAGCGCCTCGTGTATTTTAAAGGCAAGCAAGAGAGCGCATTCTCTCCGTGGTAGCGCTCCATCCGCCATTTTTAATTTCGAGCCCAAAACAACGGACTTCGGATCCGATCTTGGGCCGGGCCCCCACCGCGTGTTTCTACCTACCCCTCGCCTGAAAATTTCGTTCTCTTTGTCTGTCGGGATTACTTCTCCAATTTTTGTATATTTTTGCAAAAAAATCTCAAAATGTAGGTGTTTAGTAACCCGTTAAACATTGCGAGGTTTGCGAGTAATATCATCTGCTCGAAATCGTATGCTTTTAAAAATAATCTTTTTGTTTTATTCATAAATTATATTTTTTTGCGGTGTTATGCGTCGAAAAGATTATTATTTCTATTTTAATCGATTTAAAAAAAATTGTCCAAATTGAGGTGTTAAGTATGCTACAATTTGCACTGTTATACCTGCTGAACGGGGTGCTATAATTATAACTGCTAAACTTAGGGGCGAAAAATCTGCCAAGGCTCGCAAGCTCTTTAATGCGAGAGCTCTAGAGCTGTGACTTGTATGGCGTGCGAGCCCTCGCGCGCCCTCGCAAATCGCTGTCAATTGCATGGCGGGAAGCTATAATTTTCAATGTCCCGTCAAACAATGCGAGGGTTGCAAGTGGTATCATCTGCTCGAAATCGTAAGATATTTTAAGAAATATTTAATATTTATTGACAAATTATTTTTTGCTGTGTTGTTCGTCGAAAAGATCACTTTTCGATGTATTCTGGATTTTTGCAAAATAAAATCTCAAAATTTAGGCGTTTACGCCTAAGCTATAATTTGCAATGTTATACCTGTTCTTGGGGTGCTATAATTATAACTGCTAAAACTAGGAGTGAAAAAACTACCAAGGCTCGCAAGCTCTTTCATGCGAGGGCTCTGGGGCGGTGAGCCCTCGCGCGCCCTCGCAAATCGCTGTCAATTGCATGGCGGGGTTCTACCTGCTCTCGAGGTGCTATAATTATAACTGCTAAAACTAGGGGTGAAAAAACTACCAAGGCTCGCAAGCTCTTTCATGCGAGGGCTCTGGGGCGGTGAACTTGTACGGCGTGCGAGCCCTCGTGCGCCCTCGCAAATCGCTGTCAATTGCATGGCGGGAAGTTCACCGCCCCAGAGCCCTCGCATTAAAGAGCTTGCGAGCTTTGGTAGTTTTTTCACCCCTAGTTTTAGCAGTTATAATTATAGCACCCCGAGAGCAGGTATAACATTGCAAATTATAGCTTAGGCGTAAACGCCTAAATTTTGAGATTTTATTTTGCAAAAATCCAGAATACATCGAAAAGTGATCTTTTCGACGAACAACACAGCAAAAAATAATTTGTCAATAAATATTAAATATTCTTAAAATATCTTACGATTTCGAGCAGATGATACCACTTGCAACCCTCGCATTGTTTGACGGGACATTGAAAATTATAGCTTCCCGCCATGCAATTGACAGCGATTTGCGAGGGCGCGCGAGGGCTCGCACGCCATACAAGTCACAGCTCTAGAGCTCTCGCATTAAAGAGCTTGCGAGCCTTGGCAGATTTTTCGCCCCTAAGTTTAGCAGTTATAATTATAGCACCCCGTTCAGCAGGTATTACAGTGCAAATTGTAGCATACTTAACACCTCAATTTAACAACATTGAACATAATAACATTGAAAATTATGGTTTACTAAACACCTACATTTTGAGATTTTATTTGGCAAAAATCCACAAAAATTGGAGAAGTAATCTTTTCGGCGAATAACACCTAAACAACAAAAACTTATGTATGAAAAATAAAGATTATTAAATGACCTTATGATTTCGAGCAGATGATACCACTCCTAACCCTCGCAATGTTTGACGGGATACTAAACACTTGAATGTTTTTATTTTATTTTGCAAAAATCCACCAAAAAAATTAAATAATAATCTTTTGGACGAACAAGACTGCAAAAATTAAAGTAAAGAAGTAAAAAACAAAGATTATTAAAATACTATAAGATTTAGAGCAGATGATACTACTTGCAACCCTCGCAATGTTTGACAGGAACTCATGTTTAATATGTTACGCATGTCCTACAAATCACGAATAAAATTGATAATGTTGGCATGAGTTCCTGCTGCATTTTCGATGTATTTATAAAATTACGACCAATGATCAACTGTGGTGGTCGTCGCAGTAACGGAATGCAAAATTACTGCGACGTTCCCGTGTGAAGTTATTCCGTCCATTCGTCCGTGGTAACCAAATGACGGACTATTCGGCTGCTTAGTACATAAAAAGTAGCGAGATCGTTTTTAGACCGACATAACCACGAAGGTTGTAAAGTCACCAACAAGAATCTTCGTTTTTCACTCATTTGTAATTCGAAACAAATTCTAACATTTCATTTTACATTACTTAACAAAAGCTTAACATTTCAAAAGCTTTGCATTTGACAATGGAAGTATCAAATCAGCACAATTTGCTCAAAGGCAATTAAATTAAAGAGCTATTGATAAAAAACCGGTATCTCTGAACCCGTGCATCTTGAGTACTACATGTACATTGTTAAATTTGCGTGACAAATCTTTATTTCTAAGCGTATCTCTGATTTCGATAAATGATACGATAATAGACGATTTGTTTGCTGACATTTCATTTTGTTATGAGTAGTCAAACAATCAAACTTGTAAACTATGTAAATGTTACCTTAGTTTTGTATACGTCTCAGAATCATACGTCAACCATTAAGAACCTTGATTCTGCTGTCACACTGACAGTTGTCGAAGCGCAATGAAGAAGAACAATAAAGATGGACTCAGATCGAGTTGAACATTCGAGCAAGAAACAACTTCAGCCTTCCGTTATTATCTTTAGTAATTTTGTCTCCTTTTACAACTCAGAAGTGGGATATTCAAAATGCCTACCAAAGAGCAAATGCTGAGTGAAATTCAGTCTACCGGAACGCGTGTACCATCGGCAACCACAATAGAGCAAATCCGGATGTTATACGACAAAATTTCTCAAAAATGTGAGCCAAAAGATCTTGAGAACAAAACAATAGCTGGATCGTCCAAGATGGCCGCCTTAGCTTTCAATGAAGCCCCTATTGTTCCCGTTAAGATAGATAATACAATCACTGCCCTTGCTGCTGCGTCAGAAGAAAACAACATTCCTGAAATTGCCACAACCGATGCTGCTGCTCGTGCAACCATTGACCGAGAAATGATACGTTCGCACAAAGTGAACCCCAACTCTGCTTTGGAGGAGCGCATACGCCAGTTGGAACTAGAAAAAAACCTACTTTTACTCCAGAAAGAAATGGCTGAGCTGAAGGCAACGACCGCTGGCGGAACGAGTGCCGACGTAAATGCACTCGCTCCAGCGCGTGACGTTTTCGAGTGTGTTGCAGGCATGGTGTCGCCGTTTTCTGGCGACAAATCTGAAAGTATCACTCCTTGGTTTGAGGAACTCGAAAAGGCAACAAGCATACTTCAACTTCACGACATATCGATGTTAATTGTTACACGCCGGCTTTTAGTTGGAACTGCGGCTATATTCGCAAAGACCGTGCATGCGAGTAGCTATGTTGAACTCAAAGTAAAGCTAACCGCAGCTTTCGGAAAAGGCCCTTCATTGGAATGTGTCTACGCTGAATTGCGACGCCGGCGCCTTCTACCCACTGAAACAACATTTCGATATGTATTGGAAATGGAAAAGATAGCTAAAAAGGGAGCTGTACCCGAAGAAGAACTTATTACTATCATCATCGACAACATGGGAGATGCAAGCAACACGAGTGGTATGCGTTACGCAGCCAACACACTGGAAGATCTGAAGAAGTTGTTGGGGAAATACGAACAACTACGTATGCTAAAAGCACCACCGTCAACTCGTGCTTCACCACGACAACCCGTCGGCAGCCTAGAAGCTTCAGAAACTCGATGCTTTAATTGTTCGGCTTTTGGGCATTATCGTGATAAGTGCCCGAAACCGCCTCGTCCACCAGGAGCCTGTTTTCACTGTCATCAGAGGAATCACACTTACAAAGACTGCCCAGAACGGAACAACACATCAACAGCAGCAGTTTTTACAACCGATAGAGACTCCGTAGTTACACTGCAAGAAACACAAGAGGTGAGTGTTGCCTTTGAGTTAAAAGATTGTTGGAGCAATGTGACTGACTGTGTGCGTTGTCTTTTTGATTGAGGAAGTCCAACATGCTTCATTGATGAATCACTGGCCCCAAAATCCTGTCTACATGCTATCAAAACATCAAATTTTCGTGGTTTAGGAAATAATCAACTTAAAACACGTGGCCAGTTGAGATGTCGAATTAAATTCAATGATCAAACTAAAGAACACACATTTCACATTCTCAGTGCAGGGAGCATGGTTTGGCCATTAATTATCGGACGTGACTTACTTATGAAATTTAATATCCGTCTCACATAAATCAAATTCAAATACAATAAAGATGAATTAATGAATATAAATAAAAAAATAAATCTTCCCGTGTTACAACCACACATGTTTTCACTGCTCCAACACATCGGTATTTTAAAACAAACAAATATTACAGAGTCGAGGAAAGTTGCACACCATAGTTTTATTGAACAAGAGTCAAATCGTTATGATAAATATGAAGAATGCCCTTTCGAGAAAAACAAAAACTTGGTTTTTGCAGAACTTTGCGCTATTGATATCTCTGAGAGTAAAACACTTAATATAAACCAAAATCTACAAAAAGATCAAATTGATGCCCTAAAAAACAGTAGCAGACAATTACATTAACATTCCCACAAATCAAATTAATTATCCTGAACATAGCATGAAAATAAGCCTTACTCATTACACCCCAATATACTGCAAACCAAGACGCCTCTCATACGCTGAACGTAACCAAGTAAAGGAAATTGTCAAAGATCTTCTAGAAAAAAAGATAATTCGTCCAAGCAATTCTCCCTACGCTTCAGCACTCGTTTTAGTGCGCAAAAAGAATGGAGAAATAAGAAAATGTGTTGACTATAGACCTATAAATAAAATAACAATTAGCGACAACTACCCAATCCCTCTAATTGACACGTGCCTAGGACATTTAAGTAATAAGAATTTCTTTAGTTTCTTGGATTTAAAAAGTGGGTTTCATCAAGTGAAGATGCACGAAAATTCTATAAAGTATACTTCTTTTGTCACACCAAATGGGCAGTATGAATACCTAAAAATGCCATTTGGATTAAAAAATGCTCCATCGGAATTCCAAAGATTTATAAACTCCATTCTTAGAGAATTCATAGACTCAGAAAAACTTGTCGTCTACTTAGACGATATAATTCTTGCTTCAAAAGATTTTCAAACACACCTTCAAGTCTTATCGGCAGTTCTTAAAAAAATTCGTCAATGTGGTTTAGAACTGCGTCTTGATAAATGCTATATAGCTCATCAAGAATTAGATTATTTAGGTTATAAGGCTAATTCGAACGGAATATGCCCTAGTAATAAGCATATTTCAGCAATCAAGAATTACCCTATTCCCAAAGATATTAAACAAGTCCAGAGATGTCTTGGACTATTTTCTTATTTTCGTCGTTTTGTACCTTCATTTGCTAACCTAGCCAAACCATTGACAAATTTAATACGAGCAAAAAAGCCTTTTATTTTCGACTCAGATTGCCTAACCGCATTCAATAATCTTAGGCAGAAGCTAATTGAATCCCCAGTTTTATCCATATTTGATCCCACCCGTGAAACAGAGCTGCATTGTGATGCCAGTGCTACTGGTTTTGGTTCCGTATTATTGCAAAAACAAGACGATAACAAATTTCATCCTACAGCCTATTTTTCCAAAACAACTTCTAAAGACGAATCTAAACTTCATAGCTATGAACTAGAAACCTTATCGGTCATTTATGCACTTAAACGCTTCCACAGCTATGTTCATGGTATCCCGATAAAAATTCTCACTGACTGCAATTCCCTCGTAGAGACATTGAAAAATCGAAATGCCTCTGCAAAAATTGCACGTTGGTCTCTTTTCTTAGAAAATTATAACTACACAATGCAACATCGCCCGGGTACCGCTATCAGTCATGTGGATGCTTTAAGCCGATCATTTTCTGTAAATTTAATAGAAGAACTAGACATTGACAGTCAGTTACAAATAACCCAGTCTCGTGATCCAGTCATAGAAGATTTGAAAAATGAGCTTGAGTCCAGGCCTGTGAACGGATACGTTTTTGAAGATGGATTAGTCTACCGAAAATCACCTTCTAACAAATTGCAACTTTACGTTCCTAGGGAGATGATTGATAACATGATTCGAAATATTCATGAGAAAATAGGCCACTTGGGAACCGGGAAATGCTGCGATCAGATAAGCAAACACTATTGGTTCCCGTTAATGAAGACAAGAGTAGAAAACTTTATAAAAAAATGTCTGAAATGTATTATATATTCCTCGCCAGCACGCAATAATAACAGAAATCTCCATAGTATTCCCAAAACAGCAACTCCATTCGATACAATACACATCGATCACTTGGGACCTTTACCCACGTCTCAATCAAGGAGAAAATATGTATTAGTTGTAATCGATGCATTTACAAAATTTGTCAAGTTGTACCCAACAACAACAACCAGTGCACGAGAAGTTTTTAATGCTTTACTCCAATATATGGCTTATTATAGTCGACCTAATCGAATCATTAGTGATCGGGCCACATGTTTTACATCTGCCCAATTTATCAATTTTTTAACATCCCGCGGAATTTCTCATGTTCTAACAGCAACTAGCTCACCTCAAGCAAATGGGCAAGTTGAGAGAGTCAATAGGGTGCTGCGACCAATTCTTAGCAAACTTTCAAGTTCTATCGATCACGAAAGTTGGAGCACCCAACTAACTAAAGTAGAATATGCCTTGAATAATACAATTCATGCGTCAACCAAATATTCCCCATCAATCATGCTTTTTGGAGTCGAACAACGGGGTACAGTAATCGATGGGCTCACTGAATTTTTAGAAAACAAAAATACTACACCCTGTAGAAACTTCGAATCAATACGTCATCAAGCTTCTGAGAACATACTTAAATCCCAACAAACGAACGAAAGATTATTTCTTAAGAAAAATAACCCGGCTCCAGTTTATAGCGTAGGAGATTATGTTGTCATAAAAAATACAGACACGTCGACTAATACAAATAAGAAACTAATCGCCAAATTCAGAGGCCCATACATTATTCATAAAATACTTCCAAACGATCGTTACGTGGTGCGAGATATTGAAGGTTATCAAGTAACCCAAATACCTTACGACGGGGTCTTAGAATCAGATAAGTTAAGACTATGGGTGCAACCAACTACAACTCAAAATACCGATTAATCCAGGCAACACTCAGCATTGCTCCCTCTGTAGTTGAATCAGATAGAATTGAGGTCAATTCGGTTTTTCAGGATGGCCGAGTTGTAAACTATGTAAATGTTACCTTAGTTTTGTATACGTCTCAGAATCATACGTCAACCATTAAGAACCTTGATTCTGCTGTCACACTGACAGTTGTCGAAGCGCAATGAAGAAGAACAACAAAGATGGACTCAGATCGAGTTGAACATTCGAGCAAGAAACAACTTCAGCCTTCCGTTATTATCTTCAGTAATTTTGTCTCCTTTTACAAACTCAAGATCAAATCAATCAATCAATCAATATAAACTACACTTTGTGCTTGACTACAAGGAAATAATGAATTACAAGCGGTCCCCGAGATACACGGTTAATAGGGACCAAAAATGGCTATAAAATACCGCGTATCTCGAATTTAGTCGTAAGTTGAATCTTGTGATTTTCAGCGTAAATATTTCTAATTTTCGTGTAATTTTGCACGTAGAGGGTAGTTGCAGTCGCTCAATTAATAATTTGATATGATACTGACTAAATATTACAGTTTTAAATCTTTTGAAATGGTTTTTAACATTCGATCAAAAGGAAGTTATTTGGAATTTTACAATTTATGTATGAAATCTGTGCAATTTCCTCAAAAAACTGTCAAAAGGGCCCTTTAGGATTCTAGTCAGTTTTTTGTATGGAGTTTGACAGTAGAAGGCTGAAATCATGTAAACACTCCATACAAAACCACATATAAAACTAGCCTGCAATTTTCACTCTAGTTTATTCTAGCCTGAAAGCTAAAATTAGATTCGAGTACCTGCTCGAAAAACAGCAAAACAAGGTGATGTTTACATTTATCCCAAGGTGAATTAAAGAGATCTGGTGATGGAATCCAGAATCAAAGTGTATGTAGTCGAGGTGGTCTCATAGCATACTTTTTAAACCAAATTTGAATATCACTTTTTGACAGAATGGGTGAAAACTTTTGTTCAAACAAGCCTTCTGAAGGCTTGATAAATACTAAAAACACTCTTAAAATCTTCATTTAGAAACAGAAACTGTAAAATCAGCCTTCTTAATACATACCCCTTGGGATAAGCCTACCTGTATATTATACCCACCTAGATAGCTGCTCTAAAACTGCTATACGAAGCTGAAATTTCAGTCTACGAACTTGAAACGGAAAGGGGCCCCAAAATTAGTAAACCGCGTATCTCCGAATTCGCGTATTAGAGGTATCGAGTATCTCGGGGACCACCTGTTTATTAATTTAATAATTTGACAATATACATAATACTGTGTGCTTCATTGAGTGATATAATATGCAATCAGAGGTGTATGGAATATAAAGGGAACTGACTGCTGATAACATGGTACGTAGGTCTTCAACTCAACGCTGACGTACTGATTACATGCAGTAGGTATGAAAAGCAAAGAGTTGTGCAATATAGTAGTGACACGAGCCGTGAGATAAGCGTTATCATTGCTTTTCTAATCAAAGATAATAAAAAAAATTACAAGGTATGTGCAATATTATAGAAGCAAAGCAGAGAAGGTAGCAGAGAAGAAAACAAACTTAACGTATACTGAAACATTGTTTTGCAATATAAAGATATTTGCTACCTCAAACTTTATATGTTTATATTTATATGTTTTCCACGATAATCATTGTGTAATATGGCTATAGAGTAACCAAAACACTATTATTATAGTAACAAATGATAATTATGTGTTGAACAATATTCCGTCGCTTGGTACATAATTAACAATATTTTGGCTCGACAATATAACAATATTTTGGCTTTCACTTAACATAACTAAAATCCTAACAACAAAAGAATCTAAAACATATATATGTTCTACATTTAGGATTCACATTAAGGAGCATATAGGGTTCAAATTTCTTTAAAAATGACAATTTAATTTTTAACATATGTATGATTCAAACTTTGAAGCTAAACGAAACTATTGAAAAGTTTTCTCAATATCAAAATGGTATATTGTGGATGATTAGTATTTGTACAGGATTTGGATGATTTAAGTAAGCCCTATCCTTAGTTTGTTTGCTATATAATCATGCATAAAGTGTGTGTGGATACATGTGGATAATATACATCTTTGGAAAAATGATGGTGCGATTGATTAAAAAAGCCAAGAAATGTCCATTGTAATCTGTACATCATTCACGCTACGTTAATTTTTGTGTGTTTTCCGGTCTATGAGTTGTTTTTCTTTAAAGTAAACTGTAGAATTATAAAAAAAATATCTTTTGTAGCCTACTAGTTTGCAGGTTCCTAATATAGTATATTAACTATTTTATTATAGAAAATGTATTGTTGTACACACGCTTTTTGTTTAACATCGTCAGTTTTTGAATCATGCAATAAAATAACAGTAATTTTTGTTTTGCACTATAATCACTTTTGACGATTTTTGAATAGTTAATACTTTTAAAACAAACAGCACATCGAAACTTTAAAAATAAACTTTAGTCAATTCAGTGAATATGTTCTCACATCTTTTATTTTCCATGTGTATTGCTACCTAAACGCTGCAATGATACGGGCACTGGCAGTACACTTTACTGAATCATAGAACAACTGTATGGTGGATGTCAAAAGAGCTACTGTAATATTCTGATGTGATACAGAAATAATATCACTGTTATCTGGTGTAATGGTAAGCAGACTGCTTATCTGATTATTCAACTGACTTCTTAAACCTAATGCTTGTGATAAACATACCATAAAAGAGCACCACCGAAGGACGATGCATACCTGATATTAACTGATACAATTTCAATACTAGTATTATGGTTACTCAGACAAGATAACCGATTATCTTGCTTCACTTATTTAAAAAAAATCTGGCAAACTCCTTTTAAAGCTGTTTAGTCTTCAAAGACTCGTCATGACCATTCGTGATGTAGATATATTGTGTCCCATAAAAATAGGTTGATTAGCAGCATCAAACAAGGTAACGCAAAAGGGCGACGTGTCTGTTACACATGTTATCTATATCTGATGGTTAAAACTTTTGCTGTGTGTTGTGTGTTTGTTGTGAAGGTTAAGGTTACCAGTTTGTGGGTCAGCAGGTCAAGTTGTAATTACATTGGAGTCTCTGCCCAAGCTCCCGACCACGCTGGTTTTCGCTGGTCTTTTCGGGGATAGTGAACACACGGGAAGGATGAACCCATGCAAAAAAGAGCTAAAAATAGAAATGAACATTCGGATTCACTACCTTCCCTCATATTCCAATTCATGCTCATGCTTCATCCTTGATGCTACCAACCTCTTCGCTAGTTCTACTTCGAATCACTTTGCCAGTTGCGCCACCATATTATTATTCATGATCGTGCTATTTGCTTGTTTTGTTGTATGAAGGGGTACTGATACTAAATGAATTAAAAGAAATAAATAAAACAATATGTTATGGTTGTAACTTTTTCTACTTTATTACACGTATTAACAACATATGAAATAAATAGTAAAAAACGATACAGAATACACTTTAAAATGATACCACTACGGTGGCCGCGCACTAGCCGCACCGAGCGCCCCTGCCGAGAGCTCCTGCTCGATCGGCTCGCAAACACACTCTAACTGTGCGCTCGGCA
Organism: Anopheles merus; assembly: GCF_017562075.2. NCBI lineage: Eukaryota > Metazoa > Arthropoda > Insecta > Diptera > Culicidae > Anopheles > Anopheles merus. The sequence continues at coordinate 114,574 of NW_024427631.1, read as the reverse complement.
CACACTAAGCCTTGCGCGCTTAGTGTGTGCGACAGTGTGCGTGACACACTGTCGTCCTCCTGGACGTTGACCGGTGGCAGCGCAACTGCCACGGCAAGTCCAGGGGTCGGCACGGCTGCCCACAACACAATAAAAATAACAGATTGACTATTAAACACGCATTTCTAACAATGAGTAAAGGGGTCAGAAGTAACTGGAGCTGCATGTTTTAAAAAGAAATCAAAACTTTAAATCATCAATGAAAACAATAAAAATAGAATTGAACTCATGTCGACAATGGTGCAAACATTACACCTTTACCATTTGACCATTACTAGTTCATGAACATGAATCGTTATCTATCAGTTTTAAACCCTTCAAATATAGCACAATGAACAAAGAGATGTGTAAAAGTTCATCGATGCGAGTGAAAGAGTAGAGCTGATGAATAGAAAGAGATGGCATGAGTTTATGTTCATTATCCCCGAAAAATTTCGCTTGGGTGAAGCGGTTTCCAATGACAGATCGATGACGACTGGGGGACCATTGAAATTCATTTTTGTTCATTTCAGTGTCATTGTAGTTCATTTTGGTTAATTTTTATTCATTTCATGAAATTGTTGATTCCTGGGTCGTGCTATACATATACCTGAAGTTCATTTTTGTTCATCAAGTTCATCGCAAACTATCGATCATCATCGATCGTTGGTCAGAAAGTGCTTCTCTGTGAATCTTTGCGTGACAATACAGTTGATTGGTTGTGATAGTGCTCTTCTCTTTTCTCCTCAACACATTTCTACCAAAATACATTTCACCCATACACAACATTTCACCTCAACAATGTGGTTGTTTTGAGTTTTCGAGATTCTGTCAAAAAGAATTAGGATGACCGTATAAATAAACGATGCGTCATCTCAGATGGCATAATTATTTATTTATTTACTTTTTTTTTTTTTAAATATATCATTTCGCGCTGCCAGCTCTGGCCGATAAACGTCATTTTCATACATTGAGGCCCTTTCCGTTTTAAACTCGTAGACTGAAATTTCAGCCTGTCAGCTGTTTGCATTGTATTTGATAAAAAGTTTTCACCCATCCTGTCAAAAAACGATGTTGAAATTTGGTTATAAAAAACATGCTATGAAACTATCTGGACTACATACACTTTGATTCTGGATTCCATCCCCGCTGCGCAAAGCGATCAAAAACTTCCCGCTGCGCAAAGCGACGGATGAAATCATGCCGTTCGGAGAATTTTATCATGCCATCTTTTTCCCTCCAACGGCAAATTTGTCAAGCAGCTCGTCAAGCTACCCGTCCCTGGCTCCGCCTCATACACCTCGCCTGAGCGCACTGCCGAAGGTTTGGATGTGTTGGTGCGTCAGACGGCCAATCGCTGTCAGCCGTCGTCCGTGCTTTTTCCCTCCATAGCGCTATCTCTTTCTCGCTTGTGGCCAATGCTCATGAGTTGCTGTGGCGCTTAAAAAGCCGTTACTAAACATTGCAGCGAGGAAGTTGCATTTTCACAAATCAAACCAAAAAAGCGCAATGAGTTCAATCGCTGCAATGTAAAAATGACCAAGGAATCGCTAGCTCACGCTGGAGGGTTTGCTGTGCAACGGGCAGAACCCTAATTCGCATTAGCACGTTCAGCTGGCGCTATTTTTCATCAACATTCCGTTCCGCCGGCATCTAGAACGCAAGCTGATTGTAAAGTCGGCATACTGGAAAGTTCACTTGCAGTCCCTGGGGCATGCCATCGAACTGAACGTGCTGAGCATTAAGCATAATTTTATTACACTAAGCTTTTGCTTTCGTATGGTGTAGATTACACAGATATACCAAGCCGCCTGCGCATGGGTGTGAGTGTGCGTGTGTATGCAAAACTGTCGCCGAATGTATGCTCTTCCGGAATGTTATGATCGACCGGTCAAAGAAAGGAAGGTGTTCATGACAGTGACGGAGTAGGGGAATCGGGTGCCCTAGGCGGAAAGACGGTCGCTGTAAATGGTAACTGATGACCGGGAGGAGGGGGTACTGGAGGGGGTACAGCTGTTGGGAGATATAACAGTATACTTAAATCGTTGGCGCGGGGGGGGGGGAGGGAGTGGGACCCCTACGATCATCACAGGCCCTAAAATTGTTGTCGGCATGGGGGAGGGGGGGGGGGGGGTAAATGTTTCTCCAGCCACAGGACCATCTTTCCCGGGGCCTTTATCGCTAATACTCTGTCCACTTGTTGTTGTTGTTTTATTTTTTTACGAGGCCTCTGTCCACTTGTAGACATACGGCATACTACAGACTAGAGATCTTCGGCGACCGCCTAGTCCGCCTACCGTTAGATCCGCCGCTGGTTCATGACGGTGTTTTTTTTTATTGTGGAGGTGCATCCTTCCCTATGCCTGCAGCGTATGCATCGGGTAGGAGACAGTGTGACAGTATGCAAGTTGCCCGCAAGATAGGAGCTGTCCAGCGGCACCGCCACCATTCCGCACATCGTAACAGCATGCCCGTCGCGGGTTCTAACCACGTATGAACCGTCCGCCGTAGCAAGGGCTGACAAACCGGCTACGTGGTACTCAAGTCCTAAAATGGCCGGCATGATCGCGCTGGCTATTACGCCAACAATAATAATAATAATAAGAAGAAATTAGCATAACATTCCACGCCCGGGGAAGAGTTTGGCTTGTCTTTGATGCTGCCGGGCTACCGATGTGACGCGACAAATGCACGGAATGCACTCGACCAAAGGACATTAACCTCCCGAGCCGAACCCATTCCAAGGCAGTGCCGGTCGCTCGGCGTCATGATACCGGCTTGCCCAGCCAACAAGCCGCCAGATTCTGGACGGACAGGTACAGCACCATACGCGCACCGTAATAAACAAATCCAGAATCCTCTTTTGTATGAATTCAATTCAAGTTTTGTTTCAACTTGCATCCGCTAGCAGGATTGTGTTGTCTCTCAGGTAGCGAGATAAAAAATGCACGGACTTTGTTGTCGCAGTGGATGAAAATGTACGCATCAGAATCAAACCGTTTTGGGGTTTCCACACGCACGCACACACACACACACACACGCAAACACACACACGCATGCACGCACACTTGCACGTACGCGCGCATGCGAGCGCACACCCACGAAAGCGCGAACGCAAGCACGCACCCACGAAAGCGCGCAGGCGAGCGCGCACCCACCACCAATCCCCCCCCCCCCTCTCCCGCACGAGCGAGTACGGCTACCTTATCGGAAGAAAGGCTGGTTCAGCTATCTTGTAGCGCATCATCATCCAAAGCGCCGGGTGGGGTGGGGGATCGCGGCATGGTAGAGCGGACGGTTGCTTTCCCCGCGCTGTGTGTGTGCGTGTGTGTGTGAGACCCCAAAAACTCGAGACAGATTTCGGCACATTAAAAAAATATATATATTGCCACTATACACTGTGCTACATGATGCTTAGAAGGTCGTTGAAGCATCAAACATGATCAAATTAAAAAATATTAGATTAGTGTTAGACGTTCTCCTACGCTTGTTTTCAATAGGCTTCGTCACCCTCGACCGGCATGGGCATCGAATGGTCTCATCAGCAGCGGCACGAAATAAAATAAACCATCAATACACCGATAACACTTTAAATCCCAAACCAGCTTCTCCCACAGCGTCTCAAGGTCACACACAAATTAATAAATGCTAACACCCACCAATAACAATACACAACCGCAATGCACATATATGAATCAACGCATACACCACAACACCCAATCAGCTGGCGGCGGAAGGCAAGGGTAGAAGCGCCGCAAGTATAAGTAAGGCAAGGCAGGGTGAGGGAGGGAGAAGAAGCGGACGAAAAAAAGGGCGCCAAATATTTTAAATTTTTTGACCGTTTTTTTTGCTCCGCCGCCATAAATAGTTCATCCATTTCGCCAACAGATGGCGCTAACCCTGCGCAGGCCTGCGCAGGAATCGCTGAAGTCCAGCGCGGGAGACCAGCCAAAATCTGCGCTGGCCAGCGCAGATTTTGGAACATTTCCTGCGCTGGAAACTGCTCGAATTTGCGCAGCGGGTGTGTATGTTTCTTTTTGACAAAAAAGCTCCGGTACGCGACCGTGTTGGCGCAAAAATGATAATGGCCGAAAAATGTTTCACATCCACGTTTTCTTTCTCCCTCTTTTCCCTTTCACCTCGCTTTATCGTTATTGGTTTTTGCTCTCTAGCTACATTGAGCGAGTAGCTGACAAGTTTTCGATCGCTTTGCGCAGCGGGCGGTTTTTGCTCTCTAGCTACATTGAGCGAGTAGCTGACAAGTTTTCGATCGCTTTGCGCAGCGGGACACTAAGCTTTTTTGCTTTCGTATGGTGTCCCGCACAACAAAATCGAGCAGTTTTTGAGCTCGCTTTCTAGCTCGCTTTCCGCCGAAACCGATCGAGAAAACGAGCAGAAACGTCCGAAGAATCGATCGAAGCTTTTGATCTATCGAAGCGTTTACGGTCGTTCGAGAGAGCGCGCAGTATGTGTTTATCTCTTTCTGACAAAAAAGCTCCGGTACATGACCGTGATGGCGCAAAAATGATAGTGGCCGAAAAATAGTTCACACCCACGTTCTCTTTCTCCCCTCCTTCCCCTCTTCTCCATCTTTTCACCTTGCTTTATCAATATTGGTTCTTGCTCTCTAGCTACATTGAGCGAGAGGTTGAGAATTTTTCGATCGCTTTGCGCAGCGGGGTAGATTACACAGATATGCTGAGCCGTCTGCGGAAGGGTGTGAGTGTGCGTGCCATAACTGTCGCCAAATGTGTTTTCTTCCGGAATGTTATGATCGATCGAAGGAAGGTGTTCATGACAGTGGCGGAGTGGGGGAATCGGGGGTGCCCTAGGCGGAAAGACAAATTGAGACCCCTGTAAATGATAGCTGATGACCGGGAGGAGGGGGTACTGGCATACAGCTGTTAAGAGATTGAACATTATACTTAAATTGCTGGCGGGGTGGGGGGGGGGGGATTGGCGATGGAACCCCTACGATCATCGGTCACAGGCCCTAAAATTGTAGTCGCCATGGGGGGGGGGGGGTGCAAATGGTTCTCCTGCCACGGAGCCCCAATGACCATCTTTCCGGGGGCCCTTGTCGCTAACACTCTGTCCACTTGTAGACATACGGCATACTACAGACTAGAGATCTTCGGTGACCGCCTAGTCCGCCTACCGTTAGATCCACCGTTGGTTCATGACGGTGTTTTTTTTTACTGTGGAGGTGCATCCTTCCCCCTGCCTGCTGCGTATGCACCGGGCAGGAGACAGTGTGGCAGTATGAAAGTTGCACACTGGATAGGAGCGGGCCCGCAGCACCGCCATCATTCCGCACATCTGCATGCCCGTCGTGGGTTCTAATCGCGTATGAACCGTCCGTCATAGCAAGGGATTAGTCACCGGCTCCGGCTACGTGGTACTCAAGTCCTGAAAAGGCCGGCATGATCGCGTTGGCTATTCTTCTTCTTCTTCTTTGGCGCAACAACCGCTGTCGGTCAAGGCCTGCCAGTACCCACTAGTAAAGTGAGCTTGGCTTTCAGTGACTTATTGTTACCATAGCAGGATAGTCAGTTCTGCGTATGGGAGCACGGTCTATTCGGGACTTGAACCCATGACGGGCATGTTGTTACGTCGTACGAGTTGACGACTGCACCACCAGACCGGCTCTACGACGACCGGGCGTTGGCTATTACGCCAATAATAATAATAATAATAATAATAATAATAATAATAATAAAAAGAACTAAGCATAGCAGTCCACACTCGGGTAAGAGTTTGTCTTGACTTTGTTGCTGCTGGGCTACCGCTGTGACGAGACAAATACACGGAATGCACTCGACCAAAACATGAACCTACCGATCCGAACCCATTCCAAGGCATTGCCGGTCAACCGGCGTCATGATAATTACTCCAAACCAACAAGCCACCAGATTCTGGACGGACAGGTGCAGCACCATACGCGCACCGTAATAAACAAATCCAGAATCCTCTATGGATTCAATTCAAAATGTTGTTTCCACTTGCGTCCGCTAGCTGAATTAGAAATAAATGTGCAACAAATCACACGCACGTTTGCTTAAATCATGTGTCTTTTAATACCCCCAACAGCAGAGCCGATCACAAAGATGCCAATGCCAATGGTTGTGTTGTCTCTCAGGTAGCGAGATCGAAAATGCATGGACTTTGTAGCCGCAGCGGATGAATATGTACCCATAAGAATCAAATAGTTTTGGGGTTTCCAAACGCACGCACACACACAAACACACAAACATGCGCGCGCAAACTCACACACACACACACACACACGCACACATGCATGAACGCGCGGACGCCAGCACGCACGCACTCACGCACGCACACACACACACGCACGCACGCACGCACACACACACGCACGCACGCACGCACGCACGCACACATGCACGTACGCGCGCACGCCAGCACGCACCCACGAAAGCTCGCGCACGAGCACGCGCCCCCGAAGTCGCGCACGCGATCACGCACCCTCCACCAAACCCCCCCCCCCTCTCCCGCACGAGCGAGTACGGCTACCTTATCGGTAGAACGGCTGGTTCAGCTATCTTGTAGCGCATCCTCATTCAAAGCGCCGGGCGGGTTGGGGGATCGCGACATGATAGAGTGAACGGTCACTTTCCCCGCGCTGTGTGCATGTGTGTGTCAAGACCCGAAAACTTGTGACAAATTTCGGCACATTTAAAAAAATTTTTTTTTTGCCACTATATATTGTGCTACATGATGCTTAGAAGGTCGTTGAAGCGTCAAACATGTTCAAATTAAAAATATATTAGATTAGTGTTAGACGTTCTCCTATACTTGTTTTAAATAGGCTTCGTCACCCTCGATTGCCACGGGCATCGAATGGTCTCATCAGCAACGGCACGAAATAAAATAAACCATCAATACACCGATAACACTTTGAATCCCAATCCAGCTTCTCCCACAGCGTCTCAAGGCCAAACACAAATTAATAAATGCTATCACCCACCAATAACAACAATACACAACCGCAATGCACATATATGAATCAACACATACACCACATACACCCAATCAGCTGGCGGCGGAAGGCACGGGCAGAAGCGCAAGTAAGGCAAGGCAGGGTGAGGGAGGGAGAAGAAGCGGACGAGAAAATGGGCGCCAATATTTTTAAATTTTTTGACCGTTTTTTTTTTGCTCCGCCGCCATAAATAGTTCGTCCATTTCGCCAACAGATGGCGCTAAACTTGCTCGACCCAGCGCAGGAATCGCTGAAGTCCAGCGCGGGAGACCACCCGCTGCGCAAAGCGATCGAAAACTTGTCAGCCACTCGCTCAATGTAGCTAGAGAGCAAAAATCAATAACGATAAAGCGAGGTGAAAGGGAAAAGAGAGAAGAAAGAGAACGTGGGTGTGACCTATTTTTCGGCCATTATCATTTTTGCGCCATCACGGTCGCGTACCGGAACTTTTTTGTCAAAAAGAGATATACACCCCGTTGCGCAAAGCGATCGAAAACTTCTCAGCCACTCGCTCAATGTAGCTAGAGAGCAAAAACCAATAACGATAAAGCGAGGTGAAAGGGAAAAGAGGGGAGAAAGAAAACGTGGATGTGAAACATTTTTCGGCCATTATCATTTTTGCGCCAACACGGTCGCGTACCGGAGCTTTTTTGTCAAAAAGAGACATACACGGACAGCGCGCTCTCTCGAACGACCGTAAACGCTTCAACCGATCAAGAGCTTCGTTCGGTTCTTCGGATGTTTCTGCTCGCTTTCTCGATCGGTTTCGGCGGAAAGCGAGCTAGAAAGCGAGCTCAAAAACTGCTCGATTTTGTTGTGCGGGCAGCCAAAATCTGCGCTGGCCAGCGCAGATTTTGGTACATTCCCGCACAACAAAATCGAGCAGTTTTTGAGCTCGCTTTCTAGCTCGCTTTCCGCCGAAACCGATCGAGAAAGCGAGCAGAAATGTCCGAAGAACCGATCGAAGCTCTTGATCGGTTGAAGCGTTTACGGTATTTCGAGAGAGCGCGCTGTATGTGTTTGTCTCTTTTTGACAAAAAAGCTTCGGTACGCAACCGCCCGCACAACAAAATCGAGCAGTTTTTGAGCTCGCTTTCTAGCTCGCTTTCCGCCGAAACCGATCGAGAAAGCGAGCAGAAACATCCGAAGAACCGAACGAAGCTCTTGATCGGTTGAAGCGTTTACGGTCGTTCGAGAGAGCGCGCTGTCCGTGTATGTCTCTTTTTGACAAAAAAGCTCCGGTACGCGACCGTGTTGGCGCAAAAATGATAATGGCCGAAAAATGTTTCACATCCACGTTTTCTTTCTCCCCTCTTTTCCCTTTCACCTCGCTTTATCGTTATTGGTTTTTGCTCTCTAGCTACATTGAGCGAGTGGCTGAGAAGTTTTCGATCGCTTTGCGCAACGGGCGTGTTGGCGCAAAAATGATGATTGCCGAAAAATAGTTCACACCCATGTTCTCTTTTTCCCCTCCTTCCCCTTTTCTTCATCCTTTCACCACATTTTATCGTTATTGGTTCTTGCTCTCTATCTACATTTAGCGAGTGGCTGACAAGTTTTCGATCGCTTTGCGCAGCGGGTTTCCTGCGCTGGAAACTGCTCGAATTTGCGCAGCGGGCGCTTTCCGCCGAAACCGATCGAGAAAGCGAGCAGAAATGTCCGAAGAACCGATTGAAGCTCTTGATCGGTTGAAGCGTTTACGGTATTTCGAGAGAGCGCGCTGTATGTGTAAATCTCTTTCTGACAAAAAAAAACTCCGTTACACGACCGTGATGGCGCAAAAATGATAGTGACCGAAAAATAGTTCACACCCACGTTCTCTTTCTCCCCTCCTTCTCTCTTTCCTCTCGTCCCCATCTTTTCACCTCGCTTTATCATTATTGTTTCCTGCTCTCTAGCTACATTGAGCGAGACGCTGAGTTTTCGATCGCTTTGTGCAGCGGGAGCTCCGGTACGCGACCGTGATGGCGCAAAAATGATAGTGACCAAAAAATAGTTCACACCCACGTTCTCTTTCTCCCCTCCTTCTCTCCTTCCTCTCGTCCCCATCTTTTCACCTCGCTTTATCATTATTGTTTCCTTCTCTTTAGCTACATTGAGCGAGAGGTTGAGAAGTGTTCGATCGCTTTGCGCAGCGGGACATTACGGAGTACGATCAATGTAGCCCGGCCTTAACAATCCAGCCATAGAAATGAAATGTCATTCAAACGCGCTACCGCGGAAACGCAGAATTGCTCATGCTGGATATCTCTGTGGATACGCGTTTGAACGCGCCCGCGGAAACGAGCGTCGTGTATTTGCGGCATGACACTTTGTACAAATATTATCTGGCATCGCGAAAGAAATGGTTTAAAATTAACCGTTGTTAAAAATTAACCAGAGTCGTTAAAAATTGCTAGATTTTGGCATCGCGAACGCATTGAGTTCTTTTGTTAATTTTAACGACTGGTCCTATACCGTCGTTAAACAAACGGCTGTCAAGAGCGTGTGCGATACAAATTAACAATCGTTTAATTATAATGCTCGAATTGTTTCCCCATATTTGCCTATATGCGATATCGTGCAGTCGTTAACTGTTTTGATGATCGTTTATTTTAACAGGAATGAACAACAAATGATCTCAGTTAAACCAAAATGAACTTTAAACGACTGTTAAAAACAGTTCATTTATTCGCGATGCCGGCTATTATTGGCCCAATTTTGTTAACAGTCTAAAAAGTCATAGGAATTGTTGTGCTTTGGATACATGGCATCATTTTGACGAAGATCATCTTGTTTAGAATTAAATTTACTTTAAAAGCGCTCAGATAAACAAGGCTTCATTAGGATAAGGCTTCATTAGGGGAATGGTCTCTGACTAAATAAAACAAAATCTATTTCTTTTCTTTGCTTCGAAATTACAGCTAACATAACATAAATAAACTCAAACTAATTCAGAATTCATACATTCGAGTGATTTTAAAATATTAAGTTATAAAATTATTTATTATGAAATGGTATACGGGCCAACACTTGAAACCACCATCACAAATGTAAACACCCTCCGGCACACAAGAAGAAAATGTTTGCTATTCTGTCCGCATTACTCGACCTTCTATCTTAAATGGACCTTGCACCTGATAGCCAGGCAACTAGTATTCTACTGTGCAAAATCGAGCAGTTTTCTGCGTAGTTTTATGCATCGTTTTAGCGTCAAAATAGACCCCTTCAAATATTGCAAGGGTTGCGAGTGGTATCATTTGCTCTATATCTTATGGTACTTAAAATATCTTTATTTTTTATTCATAAACCTGTCATAAACCTAAATTTATGTGTTTTGATTGTTTACAATAAATTAAGTAAATTTATATTTTCTAAAAAAATCATATTTTAACTAAGTCGAGTGATAAAACATCTCAAATAACTCAAACAGCGATAAAACATCCTTTTTGCGAGCTGGTAAACATGTTTTTTTTTAATATTATTTAGTTTTCCACTGTTATATCAACTGGGGTGGTGCAGTAGATATGGCTAACCGACTGAAATAGTTTTTTATATGAAGTTTTACATTTAAAAAATTCTAGCAACTTTTAACGACTCTGGTTAATTTTTAACGACTGTTAATTTTAAACCATTTCTTTCGCGATGCCAGCTAATGATATTGGAAACATACTTCGATCAAACGGATTCAGAATATGTTTTATGTGTCCCGTAGATTTCAGGGGTATGTGAGAATTTAGTAATAAAAAGACATTCGGCCGTATCGGGGAGCTTGTTCCTTCCCGGGAACGTTCGCCGCGATGCTCATTTTTACTCATTCAGCCCTCTATGATCAAAAATTAGAAAACCGTTTAGGTTTTGTACTGCTCAATCTAGTGGTACAACCCTGTCCACTCATGAGCGACGAACGTTCTTCGACGAACGAGCTCCCCGATACGGCCGATTGTATTCAATCTTAGGATTCATAATATATCTCGAAGTTATTTAATGTAGCCCTGTAGCCGAGCCATATTAACTAGTGTGTAATTAATTGCCAACAAGATAAATATTAGACTTCAAAACACAAAACAAAAAACAAAAAAATCATTCTCATTAGTCAAATTTTATTGTTTGGAATATGTTTTGTAAAATTTACATTCATTAGCTCTCTCGCTGTAAGTTTTAATCCGATACAGGTGCAGATATAAAATCGTGATCTCAAAAAGTATACACACAAGTGATCGTCTGTGCAGTTTAAAATTTTAATTTATGCTGTTCCTGTTGCTGTGTAACCCATTAATGACTTAAAACTTGTGCTTGGTTTATTATATTTGTCATTACTTTTCCTCTTTCCCTATGTCTCTCTCTCTCTCGCGCGCTCTTTCTCTTTATCTCTCTCTCAAACACACACACTCTCTCTCTATTTTTCTCCACTTATTTCCTCTTTCTAGAACATAATCTTTTTTTTTCTTATTATGTTTTGTTTTTTTGTCTCTATTCTTTTATCGGCTTTTACTCAGTGATGTGAGCTATTTTTCGTTCTTGCAAATATTTATGCTCAAAGAAAATGTAGAGACGAGTTGCAACTATTTTCTTCGAAAGAAGAGCTTATCATAGGTACTCTCTTGTTTTTTCTCTGACTTTCGTTTTTCATGCAATGCATTAACAAAACCATCCGATCCGCGATCTGTTTCAAGTTCGTCGAACTCTAAGCTTTGACTGTCGTGTTCTTCTGATGATTCCATATCTTCCGAAGGATTATTTTCAGATCGTATGAAAGTAGATCGTTTAGGTAATGTCGGCGATTTTGAAATTTTATTGGAATATGATCGATTCTTATGGGTACCGTTTATACTACCGTAGCCACTGTCCTCCATATTACTCTTTTTATTGACTAAATCGCTACGATTGTTTTGCGGTAACGGAACTGATCCAACCGAACTAAATGCCACCTTTACGAGGCCATGTGTAGCTGAGAGGAGATTAGGTTTGCTAGAATTTGACAATATCGTGTGTCCATTAATGTTTGGTGGAGACCGGTTATTGTTATTTTTATGAGCATTAATAGATCCCATCTCACTTGGACCGACTTGAACGGTGCCGGTACGTGGATCGATGTGTTTTTGTGATGCCTCCTTTACTGTTGTGTTAATTTTTTTCTCCGTTCGTTCCATAGCGGCCACCGATGAAACGTGTCCAGGAACAGCAGTTCTAGAAACGGTGGATGAAGGAGTGGCGCATCCTGAATCATCTTCTTCCTCTTCCTCTACGATGACAGACGATTGAATCCAATCTCTTATACGGTTTTTCTTAGCAGCACGATCAACTGTTGTCTCGATGCCACATTTTGCCAGAGTTCCTAGTAGCTTATTTTTTTCCTCGACGCTACTGTGGAAAGAATACATCGAAGGGCACAATTCATCGGGCTCATTTTCAGCCATTTCCTTTTCAGCAGATTTTGCTAGCCATCGATCATCGATAAATTTTTGCAAATCGCTTAGAGTCTTTAAACGTCTATCCGAACGAGGATCCAAAAACTTCTTAAACAGTTTACATGCTCTTGCAGAGAGCAGCTTGAACAGTTTTGGACATCGTTTCATCGGAAAGGTGAGTGTTGCTTGATGCCATTGTTGGTAGCGATTATATCGAGGATCGTCTGTGGATGCTTTTTGCCAAGGCAAACACCCCGTTAGACATACAAAACAAACTATGCCAAACTGCCACACATCATGAGCTGTATCAGTCCTGTTCGTGAAAGACCTGTAACATTAGCTATAGAGCAAAATTATCATAGGGTTACTTACGCACTTGTATTTATCATCCGTTTTTACCAGCAAAACTTCTGGAGGACTATATGGAAGCCATTCATTACGTCTCAGAACCTCCTCACCTAGCTTTCTAGATTCGCCAAAATCACATAGTTTAATACGTGCAAAGTCTGAGCGAAACACTAACACATTGTCTAGTTTAATATCTCTGTGAATTAGATCTCTGAAAAATATATGGAAATGAATAGTTAAGTTATTTAAAGCAATGATTCTTTTAAAAAATTTTCTTACTTTTGATGAATATAATCGACCGCCGAAGCAAGTTGTCTTGCAACACGCTTTGTATGTAGCTCACCAATGCCATTGTCGGAGACATTAGATGTCAGATCTCCTGCAAAATAATTCAGCAACTTCCAAGAGTGAAATAAAAGTTTTCCGTTTTGAATCTCCGTAGGCTATTACCTAATGGGGCGTACTCTTGGGTGAATACGAAAAATCCAGCCGTTTCGAAAGCTACATCATAAGTGGTGACAATATTTTTATGTTGCCCCAGCATAAGGCTGAAGTGAAATTCCTTGTAAAAATCGGTAAGTGAAACGAACGGTTTTGGTAGAAGTTTCAGGACCATCTCGGTGTCAGTTGCACGATGCTCCACGAGTAATATTTTTCCAAACCAACCTTCGCCAACGATTTGTAAGACGTCGAATTCGTCAGACAAAACCACTTTGTCAAGCTCAAACTCGCGAATTTTGTGGATGCTTCCTGCAGATTTCTTGGATGAAGCCATTTTATTCGCGTTTGATGTTTAGTTTTTAGACACGAAAATGAAGGTAAAGCATTTGCTACCATAGTTTGAATTCTTCCGCAATATCAGTGGATTTTACTTCATTGTCAAAATTTTATATGTTGTGAACTGCGAAAAAAACAAAACAAAATAAAAATAACACGAAAAACTAAATGAGGAATAAGCACCCTGTACAATGTTTGAACGGAAAAAGGAGAAACAAACAGGCTGTTTGCCTATCGAAAAAAGAATCCCCGATCCGATCGAAAAGAGAACAGTTGCACAAGGAACTGCATTAACGCTGGAACCGAAAAACTTTTCAACCTTACTAAAACCGCCATATGGGACAATTTTGTCCCATTCGTTATGTGTACATATTTAGACATGTTTATTATTTCCTAAGGGTTTCATGTGGTAAAATAATTAATAAACTCCATAATTAGGTATAATAAATCTTTATTAGACGACGAACCAGTGCTACTCATAAAATTGCGCTAGAGTGTACGGTAGAATGCTTTTATGGACTAGCCGATTGAATATAGCGAAAACATAAGCACGTAGTAAGCAAGAGTTAAAGCACGTTAAATACTTTCGCGCACTTTTATTGTTCTATTCGTATTGACATGCCTTGTCACAAAATGCGTACACGCCAGTGCTGCCAGACTTGCAGAAGCACACCCCTCACTCGTTGACAGCAGGGATGCCAGCCATCACAATAAAATTTGCTAATGGGACAAAAATGTCCCATATGGCGGTTCTAGGATAAAAATGATTTTTTTAGAGAACCATATGGAATACAATTATTTTTATTAGCGCATTCGAAAGATCGTTCAAAATAAATATAGGTAAGAAAATTTCAATGGTTTGTCACGACGGCAAGCGGAATAACACACCTTTTTCGAGTGTGATGGGACAAAAAAGTCCCATCGGCGGTTCTAGTGTTAAAATAAACTCACGAAGTTTAAGTTATAGTGATTAATTTAAGTGATCGTTAAATCGGTCTTTGTTTATTTTCCACTAAAATAGTTTTGTATTCTATTTTATAGGAGGTAAATTGATGGTCACTATGTTTATCGCTTATTTTACCGTCAAAACCATACCAACAGTAATATTTACGAGCAAAACAAAATCATCTCATCCCAAACATTAACAGCTCGCTAAAATAATCGGCACATAAAGATCACTTGTTTAATACTAAACTATTAAAAAAATCTAGTATTCTCCACTGAAAGTCTATTCCTGAGCTACATGTTTCTCAATTTATGCAGATTCGGAGATACACGGTTTCTAAATTGTACGGTTAATGTGGATCAGTACAATTTACTCCAAGATTTATTAAACGCAAAATAAATAGCAGAGATGCTGAAAACATATAAATCAGTTATACAATTCTGCACCATCGTATTTAAAAAATAATTGAGAGTTTCAATCACTAAAATTAATAAAACATTCTCAATTATCAAATGTCTTTGACTCTATAACGTAAAAACGGCGTATGCGGATATTTGAGATACATGGATGCTTTGGGAACGCGTAAGCTCAGTGTGGGTCAGACTGAACAGTACTGTCGAACCAACCGCAATACTTTAAACTTCACTTATTATTTTGCACAAAATTCTTCAGATGAGTAGTAGTGACCAAAACTGACCAAAGTGATCAATAAATCTCGATCTAAATTTCTATTTTAAAATAATGCTGTATGTTTCTTGGGTGTTTTTAAAATCGATTCCATTCTTTTAGATGTACTTATGGCTTTGAAGCCGGCGCATACCTAACGGCTATAGACCATGGCTCCGGACTAACAGTTCCGGAAACGGCATCGGACTATACGATAAAAACTAACTTTTCGCGATTGTGCTAGGTAACACCCAATGTGCAATGACCAAATTTAATCCTTGTGCTTGCTTTCAGTATTGAAGGTACGCCATGCATTTTGTAAAGTTAGTTGGTCTCACATCACACTTACATTGATTTTAAAAAGTATTCCTCTAGATCAGCGAACCTCCTTTGCGTTGAGTTGGTGGCTCTTAGTCGTTTATTTATTTCATAGACATTTCACACATTTTTTATTCTTGGCTTATTTATTTTGCTCTTCATATGGAACTCTACGAACAATTTTGTAGAATTTGGCTCTTTCAGTCACAAAGTTTGCTGATCCCTGGTCTAGATAAATAATTTACAGAAAAAGCTGATTTATGGGCGTAATTGGTATTCATCGAAAAAGATCGAAGACGAATCCTTTTCGAACTTACTGTATTCAATTATGGCAAACAGAAACTACGATACACCATTCTCCATCCCTTCCATTTCAGTAAAACAAAAATTCCCTCTTTGGAGAGATATCCCCATCGGTTTAAAACCGCTGTATTATATCAATAAATTCAGTTGACAATCTCTACGAGGCTGGAATGACGATGGCAGAGCTGATTTCACGTTTAAGTGTTGCGTCTAATATATTAATGTTCTGTTCGTTATTTATTGTATATTGTGAACACTATTTGACTCGAGAGGCCTTTGTAGTCCATAGATTATAAACAATATACTAAACTAAATTAAATAAACAAATAGTTTCACAATCACTTTTGATTGATTGATTTTGATTGATTACTAAATAAACATTATCTAAGTATCTGTTTATTATTTGATATTAAAAATGTATGTTGCATCAAACAACGATTATCACAACACTGATTATTATATTTAATCATACTTATTACTGTATGGCTAAAGGTAAATTCATTGAATACAAATCACTGATTTTATTTGATACTCGTAACGTATTATGTTTTTCTTTCAATAAATCACAATAACATTTGATGTATTGGATAACATATACACTAATGTAGATAAAACTGAGCGGAAGAATTTGTTGTCTGCTTTTCCAAATTTTACTCATAAAGTTATGATTTTAAGACTGATTCACTTATACCAGCGGTCAGCAAACTTTGCGTCCGAAAGAGCCAAATTATACAAACATGTTCGTAGAGTTTCACGTGAAGAGCCAAATTGTTAAATTCAGACCAAATTGTGTGAAAGTTTAATGAAATAAATGAACGGGTAAGAGAAAGCATGCAGTCATTGAGGCATACAATCAAATAACATGGGTATGAGTACACTACTGATATCCAAGCACAAATTTTACTTCGTCAGGCCCTTAATCTAGTACAGCCTCGTATAATTGTCGTGTGCAGAATAAGAAGTTCTTTTTGTGAAAAATGTCTTATCTTAGACTAGGACGAGACATTACATGTTGTTATTAGCGGTTTAATTGCATTCTCTGCCGATCACTAAGTTGCACAAAACTCAATAAAGTAAAAAAAAGGATAATTTCATTATTAAATCGACAAAAAATACGAATGTGACTCCTTATTGTATTGAGTAAAACGAAGTTAATGCACAAATGTCACTAAAATAAAAAGTATACATGATAATTTCTCATTGATACAACTGTTGCTGCTACTGTGGTTGTGATCAAGATCGTGAAAATGTTAGTATCTCTTTCACATCTATCCGACTCACTAGTCCCAGTTTCTACGAAACAAAAATAACGCCTGCTGTGCGGCCGCAGCTGTGCTTGTGTCGAGCTGATGATATTCTAAATTTATATATCACTTTAATTTTACACAACGTCATTTTCACAGGCCTGTATCGCAAAGAACGAGGGTTTGGCGATTGTCACACCATATGAATAAAAGAAGGTAGTTGCTGCGTATTCAATAAATGTAATGCAATCGATTATCAATAAATGGCTATTTTGTTACTTTTCATTTAAGTTTAGGAAAATTACTGATGATAAGTGACTACAAAATTAGGTTGAACATTGCCGCAATTGAATAGAACTAACACGTCAGATCGCGAGAAAACGATAAATTTAACTGAGTAAGCTCATGAACGTATTTGTAGTGAGAGGGTCTTCGCTCAGAAAGAGTGCATAAATGCTCTCGTAAAATCTTCCGCTCTCTTAATTTATTATTTTTAGACATCGAATAGATTTTTTCTTCAACCTTTTGTTTGTAGTTATGATGAATCGAAACACATTCCATTAATTTATGCTGAGGGATACGGAAGTAATTGACCATACCTGATGAATAGAGTAAATGTACTAATAGTGGTATAATTTTACTGGTGTAAATGGGTTTTAAAGCATTTTAAGAGTCGATATGGTAAATATATGAAAAATTAACAAACAGTGAAACCTATCGCCAACCAGTCGATAAACATGAACCACCGGTTTGGCTATATCGACCAATAAATTTATCTACTCGAATTGGTATCGCGTACGCATTTCACTTACCCGGCGCTCTAGCACCGATCGAACACGACATCGAACATGAAAAATGTATGGGATTTGACATGTTTGTTTGTTTGTGTCTGACAGTGCACCTCTATATGATTATATGGGTTTGTTCGAGTCGGATGTCGTGTTCGATTGGTGCCAGAGCGCAGCCTTACCGTTTGATAAAATTATATCGATTGATATAATTACAGATCGAGTAGTTTCGCCACCTGTCAAATTGGCTTTGTTTACTTGAGTTCGTTTACAAATAAGCACACTAGTTGGCACCACAAAGCGATTTAAGAAAGTGTTTTACGATTAAAATATGTTTACAAATATTAAATTTTACAACTTTCGTGGGTGCTCTGTATCGCAGTTTGATGCGTACATTCACAGCTTATAATTTTCGTGTTAAAATACAGATTCATCAAACCCATGTTTTCGTACGAAGCCAACCGGAGTTGCTAGTCAAAAGCAGGTGCCATGCGGTCGTTCTGAGTCGTCTTAAACCGTCTGGAGTCACTAATCTACAGCCAGAGCTGGCGTTGGACGGCTGTAGATAGCTCCAACAATTTCGGCTACCGACTACTGGCTCCGGATGGCTGTGAATGGATCAGGAAGGCTCCGGTAGGTTCAGGACGCCTGCGGATTGTTGCGAACGGTTTCAGATGGTTCCGGGTGATTCCGACGATTCTGACGGCTCCGATTGCCGACAAGGGACTCCAAAGCCCGGACGTTGCCGAGGTTGGTGTAAAACCTTTTCGGGCCGTATTCGGTGATGGTGAAGTTTTTCATCAAACTCTTGTAGTTTTAACTTCACCATTAGGTAGCAGTCCGGGATGATTTAAATGCAATGGCTACGATAAAAAAATCAGGGCCTGTCTCATGGCACTATCGTCAACTCGTACGACTTAACAACATGCCCGTCATGGATTCAAGCCCCAAATGGACCGTGCCACCATACGTAGGACTGACTATCCTGCTATGGTAACAATAAGTCACTGAAAGCCAAGCTCACTTCACTAGTGCGTACAGGCAGGCCTAGACCGACAGCAGTTGTTGTGCCAAAAAAAAAAAAAGAATCCTCGCTACTAACATGCTTCAAAACTTAGTTCCATTCAAGTTATGTACAGTTTATTTGACCACCTTACAGCTACATTTTAAGTTTATGTGACTACCATGATTATAGGAACAGTATACAACAACTATAGGAGCCATATCACCACTACGGGTACAACGGTGCAATAAGAAAAATATTGATTTTTTAAGTACAGTCAATCCAAAAAGTATTCGTCTAGCTCAGGTATGTCAAACTGGCGGCCCGCGGGCCGCATGCGGCCCTCGTCAATGCTGAATGCGGCCCGCGAGAATATTTTGAGAATTGCTAAAATCACTCCAAACCAAAAAACTGTTATTACTATTTGTCGAAGTGTATTTAATTTTCCAGAGAAGAACAATCAATTAGATGGTATATTTTTCGAATCAAACATGAATGTACCCATAACATCTCATAAACTTATTCTACACAATCGTACAGAACAATCGAGACCCTTAAGAAACATTGAATTGAATGCAAACTCAGTCGGTATTATGTTTCGATTAAATTCTGAATATTAGCATAGTATTGTGCACACTCGATTGCACATTCTATATGGAAAAATAGATTTGCGACTACCTTCTACCAACGAAAAAGTAATGAAAATAACTTGATACACACACTTGCAAACTTCGCAAAAACTAATGATGGATTGTCAGAATCGCATCTTCGGCTCAAAACCATTTTCGATCTTAGCAACTTCGAATCCGCATCTAAAGCAACTTCGAATCCGGCCAAATCAAACCAACAGTTCCGTTCGGTGCCGTCCGAAGCCTATAGAGCCGTTTAAAGCCATTCGGAACCGTTGGAGTCATCGGTTGTCGCACGGAGCGGCTAATCTACAGTGAGAAATGGATCCGGTCGGTCCCACCGAATTTGACCATCTCAATACCCCCGAGTGCCAAGTAAAGGATTCATTCGGCTCCGAATTTCTCCGATTTGCACGGCTCCAACCTTATAATGTTACATCATTGATGTTCGATTGGAGCCACTTCTGTTTTTTTGTCATAATCATGCCACCATCAATTTTAATAAAAATGATTGTAGCCAAGTTGGAATTTTGTATACCCCACATTTTGCAAGATGAATTAATGTACTTTTGAACCTCCCCAAAAATCTAAACCAAAATGATGTGATTACGCTTAAGCCTAAAGTATTTAGATGAAGAATTAAAATAATCGAAATGCCGAAGTCGTGCGATACGTAGCTAATTAATAGATTAGCTCACACAGACCATAGCTCAATTCGCGAATCATCTCCCTACAAGTGCAAAACAAGATTTGCCAATCTTTATGAGATCACACACCATGAATCTTCGTCAGATAAAATTATCGTAATTTAACAAAATTATACGTAAAATATGGGTTCTTGTAATAAGAAATGCCACCATATACCACCATATACCCCTTCGAACTTGGAAATTAGCAAAAAATAATGTTTAAACAGGTTTTTTTTACAATTTTCCTCTTGAGCTATCAAAAAATTGCATGCAAATATTTTGTTATTCATCCTGCGGTGGATAGCACGGATGGCTTGAAAAAGATTCGCAACAGGCTGATGACTTCCCCTACCTCAGTGAAAAAGTGTGGTTGAGTGATATTTTCTAACAGAAGTGCCGTGTTAGAACGCAACTAATGAGAAATTTCCTATTTTAATAATAAGGATGAAAACAACGCATGTGACTTTAAAAGTACATTAAACATTTTTTTTTAAGTGCACAATAAAAAAAAAACATAGCGAATTTGTAAATAAGAAACGATTCCAGATTTGAAGCGAGGAGTACAAAAAGTCAATTTGTTTAACAGTAATGATTTTAAACAGTATTTTATATGAATATTGAGGTATATTTTTTATTCTCAACTTTGCGGCCCACGAATAACTGAAAATCTGTACTTGCGGCCCTCTTATGAATTGAGTTTGACACAGCTGGTCTAGCTGAATATTTTACAGAAAAAGGCGAATTATGGCCGCAATACGTATGGAGCGATAAAAGTAATGATGAGGTTTGATAATGGGACCATCGATACACATGTTTTGCTAAAAAATAAGCATTTAAATAGTGCAATAGCAACCAAAATACATAAAAAACTAAAAAAGTCGTTTGATGGGCGCGCAAAAAGTATTCGTCCATCTAGCTTTTTAATTATTTACGCTGGACAAACACTACGTAGACGTGAATTAAATTTATTATTATCAATCTGCTGGTGACACTTTTCTAAATTAATGTATTTCTGTTGTTTCAAATGGACTTCAAGCGGTCAGAGAGGCACTAAAAGCGGGGGAGTTAAATGATTGGAGCATGATGGCGAAAATCGTATATTTAACTTATGCATAACCTATCCTTCTCATTTTTGAAGGTTACAAAAGGTGTGGGAGACCTCGTTCCTTCATTTGATCAGAGTTTGGCCATTTTTCTGACACTAATTGTGTTACAAACTGCCATGTAAGCAGCCATTCTTGACGGTTAATCTAACGAAAGAAGCGGTTTAATGTCCAAAAAATAAAATTTTACCAAGGAATCAATGCATTTTGTGATGGCCAATAAGATCAGGAAAAGAGATGGGTCACATTTGGTTGATGGGTCATGCTGCATTTCATCGTAGCTGGTCATGTAATAGCTTGAATGAGTGAGTTGTTACAAACATGTTTTGTTTGAATAATACCATACACAGAAAGTGGCCAAATCTGTTAAGGTGCATCAAATAATGCAGGAATTTATTTCAAATTAGGCTCTACTAACATTTTAAAACATGTTTAAATCGCCAAGGTCATACGGCCGACGTCTACCATAGCGAAAACAGTCTACTAAGATGCAACATCAAAATTTCGTGTAACGGTAGCATCATGGAGTCATGATACTCAGTGAGGAAAGGTGAGCTAGAAAAATGATTCAAAATGATTGGAGACGAGATGGGGAAACATATTAATGCAGTTTTTAAGTACTTTGAGTCCCAGTTCTCAGAAATTTTACTTAAAATGTATCACATGCTTCAAGAACAGTCGAACTGGAGAACATACAGGGCATTGTCATTTGCCCGAAACGTCAAACCAGCTGAAACCAAACTGATGAAAATGATTTAGTAGACTCTCAATATGATATCAGTTACCATTTTTTCAATGGAACTTGGCCACGTAGTCCGGAAATGCAATATTTCTACCAGAAAATAATTGGAACAAGTCTTGTAGGATAAGTGGATCAAAAATATGCCTTTTTAAAGGTTCAAATGAGTTCTTGCGTTGTGCAAGTAGTCACCAATAGTCATAAATGCAATAAGAAACACGATCAGGACATTTTTTGATTCCATAACCTTTGTTTTCTTACGCATATTATGCCAAAAGTCTGATGGACGAATACTTTTTGCGCGCCCATCAAACGACTTTTTTTAGTTTTTTATGTATTTTGGTTGCTATTGCACTATTGAAATGCTTATTTTTTAGCAAAACGTGTGTATTGATGGTCCCTTTATCAAACCCCATGACTACTTTTATCGCCCCATGCCTATTGCGGTCATAATTCGCCTTTTTCTGCAAAATATTCAGCTAGACGAATACTTTTTGGACTGACTGTATGTGTTGTGTGTAATGGCAGATGGAATTCTTTGGGAAGAAAAAACGTCAATTACTGACACCTATCGCCAACGACGTTAACCACTAGTCGATAAATATATCGACCAATATAATAACAAATATGGCGGATTGGTATCGCGAAACGGCAAATCTGTCAACCGATAAAACGGTGGAAGCAACTGTCATGGCTGCCTTAGCAATAGTCGGTAAACATTCGAGCAGTCGTTAAAAAAGTCGGTAATTTGTATTTCGAATGGCAAAAATTGGCTATATCGATCCCTCATTCCTTCATTTGATCAGAGTTTGGCCATTTTTTCTGACACTAATTGAGTGACTAACTGCCGTGTAAGCAGCAATTCTTGACGGTTAATCTAACGAAAGAAGCGGTTTAATGTCCAAAAAATCCAATATAACCCAGGATTCAGTGCATTTTATGATAGCCAACAAGATCAGGAAAACAGATGGGTCACATTTGGTTGATGGGTCATGCTACATTTCATCGTAGCTGGTCATGTAATAGCTTGAA
Organism: Anopheles merus; assembly: GCF_017562075.2. NCBI lineage: Eukaryota > Metazoa > Arthropoda > Insecta > Diptera > Culicidae > Anopheles > Anopheles merus. The sequence goes on along the minus strand of NW_024427631.1, from coordinate 91,581 downwards.
TGAGTGAGTTGTTACAAACATGTTTTGTTTGAATAATACGATACACAGAATGTGGCCAAATCTGGTAAGGAGCATCAAATAATTCAGGAATTTATTTCAAATTAGGCTCTACTAACATATTAGAACAAGTTTAAATCGCCGACGTCTACCATAGCGAAAACAGTCTACTAAGATGCAGCAGCAAAATCTCGTGTAACGGTTGCACCATGATGTTATGATATTAGGACTCAGTGAGGTAAGCTGAGCTAAAAAAAGAATTCAAAATGATAGGAGACGAGGAGGGGAAACATATTAATGCAATTTTTTAAGTACTTTGAGTGCCAGTTCTGAGAAATTGTACTTAAAATGTATCACATGTTCCAAGAACAGTCGCGCTGGAGAACATACAGAGCATTGTCATTTGCCCGGAACACCAAACCAGTTGAAATCAAACTGATGAAAATGATTTAGTAGACTCTCAATATGATATCAGTTGCCATTTTTTCAATGGAGCTTGGCCACGTATTCCGGAAATGCAACATTTCTACCAGAGAATAATTGGAACAAGTCTTGTTGGATGAGTGGATAAAAAATACGCCTTTTTAAAGGTTCAAATGAGTTCTTGCGTTGTGCAAGTAGTCATCAATAGTCATAAATGCAATAAGAAACAAGATCAGGACATTTTTTGAATCCATAACCTTTGTTTTCATACGCATATTACGTCAAAAGTCTGATGGACGAATACTTTTTGCGCGTCCATCAAACGACTTTTTTTAGTATTTATTTATTTTGGGTCCTATTGCACTATTTAAATGCTTATGTTTTAGCAAAACGTGTGTATTGATGGTCCCTGTATCAAACCTCATCATTACTTTTATCGCCCCATACGTATTGCGGCTATAATTCGCCTTTTTCTACAAAATATTCAGCTAGACGAATACTTTTTGGACTGACTGTATATAACTGACGGACCATCGTGTCTAATTGGCAACCTTATAATTAAATTAAGGAGCATATAAATAAACCTCTAGTTATAAGCAAACATTAAATGTGACGTAGACGCAATTTCTCCTTGAACGTAGATGTAGACATACTAAAATCGAACAAATCTAACACTTCATTGAACTCAAGGGACATACGTATAATAGGGAGTCCCTGGCCATGGTTGTTGCGGATACGCGGTACACGGAGATGGAAATTAGATCTAAGAATCCGACAGGGAGCGAACATATTGATGTTGGCTGGTGATGCCGGGGGATCGATCTCTCCGTTAAGGAGCCGGAATATAAAAAGGCATTGGACGTTTTTGCGTCGAGAGCAGAGTGGTTCAAGTCCGAGAAGCAGACACCGCTGATGGTAGGAGGGCCGAGGGTGGTGGCATGGAAGGAGTCGAACCGCGTACCTAGTGATTCTCCGTTGAATGGCTTCGAGGCGATTGATGTCGCCAACGCCAAGCGAGCACCAGATCGGGCAGCAGTACTCCAGACACGACCTTACGATGGCAGAAGATCGACTTGACGCACATGGGATCGGTAAACTCGCTACAGGTCCGCGTAATTAGACCGAGTAGCTGATTTCCCTTCGCAACAACGCTGTCAATGTGAGGGCGAAATGACATCTTCTGGTCGAGGAGCACCCCCAGATCACGGATACATGTCGTGCGAACCAAAGCCGTGTTGAGCATAGTGTATGTAAACGAGCTGGGGTAACGGGCTCTGCTGAATGATATACACTGACATTTATCAGCACACACTTGGAGCGCGTTTCTGCTGCACCAGCTGTCGAGATTCTTAAGGATCATTTGAAGGCGTACACAGTCACTGTCGTTTCTAACTGGAGCGAATATTTTTACGTCGTCGGCGTACATTAGGTGTTGGTCTGGCGGTAAAACAAAAGATAGATCATTCATATAGATGAGGAAGAGTAGCGGTCCCAAATTACTCCCTTGAGGCACTCCGGAGGAGCTGGTGAAGGAGTGAGAGCGATGAGATGCTATGCTTATGTAGTACGAACGACCAGTTAAGTATGAACGCAGCCAGGTGAGGTGCCAGTCCAGGAAACCGAGTTTTTTTAGCTTCGAGAGTAGAATATCATGAGAGATACTATCGAACGCAGCCCTGAAGTCGATATATGCTGCATCAACTTGAGTACCACAATCCATGTGGTCGAAGCAGAAACCAACAAATTCAGCAAGATTTGTGGTGGAAGATCTCCTTGGGAGAAATCTGCTCTCCTTATGGATAGGAACCATTCGCGCGTGTTTCCAGGACGCAAGATACGTGCCACGCATAAGGGAATCATTAAATATTTTGGCAAAAATGGGTGCGAGTGATTGACGGCAATGCTTCAAAATGTATGCGGGAATATTGTCAGGTCCAGATGATGTAGATGGTTTTATATCGCTGAGTGTGCGCGCAACTAATGCTTCGTCAATTGTAGGTATAATAAAATCGATAGCATCCGATGGAGTATTGCGAGTGGCCTCTGCTAGTGTGTTAGGGTTGTGAACAGGAAAGGTGAATGCATCAGAGAAACGATTGGCGAAAGTGTTGCAGATATCGGATGTATCGATACTAGTTTCACCATTGTAGCTCATTGACGGAGGGATACTACTTATATTGCGCCGTTTGTTCCAGAAGCTCCAGAACCGTGTCGGCTTAGAAAACAGTTGCCTGTCAGTACGGCGAATGAAGGAGCGGTAGAGCACACGATTTTGTCGACGATAATTGTTCAGTGCATCGAAAAAATTCTCCTATGCAGCGATGATCTCGTTCTACTGTAATCTGCGTAGGCTTTAGATTTTATTTTTTTCAACCGTCTTAAAGATGCATTAGACCAATCGGGCCAGACTTTCGTTGAGCAACAGGAACGCAGGAATTAATCGCTGAGCGCGCTAAAACGCTAAAGAAATCGGTGGCTTCGTCGATACTGGCAAAGTTGGAGCAGTCAAAATTGCGGTCAAACGACACAATAAGAGAATTCATACGTTCCACATTCGTCTTGAAGAAATTTCTATTGACTGTACGGCGAGTGTGACTGTTAATGGTGTGAGATAATTGTGCGGGATAATAAATCATCATATCCAATGAAGGATGATGAAAGTCCTCACTGAGAAGTGGAATACTACAGTGTGTTACGTATGGGAGCGAGTTCTCTAGAGCCGAAGTACCATTCACAGAGTACAGAGGTGTGATTGAGTCGCACAAAATATTGGTTGCGGCTAGGTTTGCGAAGACCAGATCCAATTGATGCCCAGATTGATTTGCAATACCACTCAACTGAAATGAACCGCAACTATGCAACCCATCAACGAAATCGATATTAGCCACGGAATTGCATAAAGGTGCATAATGCATGACAGAATTACATGGAGAGCAATCGGTGGCTTCTGATGTATTAGTCAGCTCCCATCTGATATCAGGTTTATTGAAATCTCCGAAGACGTATAATAAATCGCTCTCTTTAATGCGGCTTGAAATTTCACGTACACTATCATGTAAAGCGTTCATCACTGCGGGGTCATTCGCATGACAAGGCGGAATGTAAACAACACCGATGTAAACAGAGACACCTTGGCAGCAATGTTTTGATCCAAAGTTGTTCCAGTATGGTATTAGGCGATGCGATTTCACATTTCGGTATTGAAGAGGAACATGCAATTAAAACACCCCCACCGCGTGAGAGGGCACTGTTGGAAACATTCCTATCGCACCTGATAATGATCGTCAGTGAGGAGCGAAGAAGGTATGGACTGAGTAAGCCAAGTCTCAGTGAGGATTATAAAATCATATTCAGATTCTGATAGCGTCAGGCGAAGATTTGTAGTTTTCGTTCGTAGACCACGTACATTTTGGTAGTAGATAGAGAGACTAGGAAGAGCTGAGCGAGGTGCATCGCCGGATGCAGTGTTAGATTGCTATTCGTCCGACGGGCCTGCGTCAGCAGATTCATCAGTCCGTTTATCGTCTGCGCGACGTGGTCTTTTTTTGGGAGTGGCTAAGCATTCGGGAGGTGACCTGGTAGGTGTGGTGGTAACAAGCATTCGCTCATTAAGGTCAAGATGTGGTTCGTTTGTAAACAAAGCTGTATCTGTAGTGGTCATGGCAGGTGAGGAAATCGTAACGGGCTGTGCGAGCGTATCTGTTGTAGTGGTTGGTATCGGGGCACTCCCTCCAGAATGCGAGAGAGGATTATGATAAGTGTTGGTAGCGAGAGTAACGTTTTGATCGAGCATCGAATTTGTATCAGTTGTCGCATAGGTATTAGTGTTATAATTATTGGTCCGATAGTCACGGAACTCTCGGTAGGTAAGAGCAGAGGGCCATGTCTCAGGTGAGAGAGCCTTGTTGCGTAGAGTGGCTGGTATGCCCACCTTAAATGAGATAAATGAGAATGTACTAGTGTCGGCACCAAGCTTCGTCAGACGGTGTACAAACACATCCCGCTTATCGAGTGCTAGACGTTCTTGCCCCATGAGAGAAATCTGCTCAGTGGTAACCGATGGGGAAAAACGCGTAAAGAATAGCCACATTCGCGTATCAGTGTGTGGGATGGTGTCTAGTGTATCAGAATCCAGCGGCGATCCCGATCCTCTGAGTAGCGGTGTTTGCGGGTTGTTAAGTGGTGGCATATTGGTGAAGGATGACGGTTCGTTCGCACTAACACTAAGTGAAGCGGCTAATGATGGATACTGTTGTAGTGTGGGTGTAATAGTACCAGAGATATTTTTGACCACTGAATTAAACAATTCAGGGTGAGACGACGCTGGATTGTGATGAATGGGCCATTGAGACGGTAAATCAGTGGCGGTATGCGTCGACCGCAAGCAGGAACGGATCTCCTACTTTAAAACTTCCAGAAGCTCAAACTTAATAGCCGTGGTATGCTGTGACATCTCGCTACAGAGGTCGCTTTAAGGTCGGCTACCCGCACAACAAAATCGAGCAGTTTTTGAGCTCGCTTTCTAGCTCGCTTTCCGCCGAAACCGATCGAGAAAGCGAGCAGAAATGTCCGAAGAACCGATCGAAGCTCTTGATCGGTTGAAGCGTTTACGGAATTTCGAGAGAGCGCGCTGTATGTGTATGTCTCTTTTTGACAAAAAAGCTCCGGTACGCGATCGTGTTGGCGCAAAAATGATAATGGCCGAAAAATGTTTCACATCCACGTTCTCTTTCTTTTCTCTTTTCCCTTTCACCTCGCTTTATCGTTATTGATTTTTGCTCTCTAGCTACATTGAGCGAGTGGCTGACAAGTTTTCGATCGCTTTGCGCAGCGGGTGGACGATAGGTCGACAGAAGTGTGGGTGTAGGGAGTGGATGACCTCAAGACGGCCGTACGCGGATCCTTATGAAACTTCACACAGGCCTTACAGGCCCAAAAAAGTTGTGCACAGGACTCAATAGTCGTATACAGCTCCTCACAAAGTCCGCTGCATGAGAAGTGAAACTCAGAGTTGCACCAACCCTGACACTTCACAACGCGATCAGCAGCTACGATATCATTGGCACAGGCGGAACAGATACCGGCCATTGTTCGTGGTACAGTGAATGTTGAAGCGATGTTTTGATTGTAGGCCAGGAATCGTTCCCAGGTGATTGTAGGTGGGTGATCTGATTGTAAATGAAAACCAGGTTCTTGGATTCACTGCGCAAGCAGACAGGTTGTGCAGAAAATGTGTTTTCACTGAATAATATTGAAAACTTTCCGGAGCGCAAAGAATCTTCGACCAGACACAAGGCGTTTGACGTTTGACGACGATTATTGTGGTAATATCGATTTTTTTTAATCTGACAGTTCATCGATACTGATTTGACACATCAATAGTCCAAGGCAAATTATTTTCCCTTTGATTGAATTTCAAAAATCATTCAAAATGGTTCACGTGCAGAGTTACTTGAAAAGTATTTATATTTTTGCTGGAAACCACGTGATTCCACTAACGCGGAAATTCGAAATGCATGGAAATTCAAGATATGCGAAGAGATGCGGTTTCGTGTCGGTCCGCATCAATAGAGTACCTTGGGTATAACCTCCATTGTAATCTCTTTAAGCGAAAGGCCACGGGAGTGACAAAATGCTGACAAATTTTTCAAAATGTGAGCTTTTGTCACTTTTTTGAGCTTTTGTCAAAATTTTGTAACCTGGAGCAGCCAGGAAAAAAAGTTGACAAAAGTTAACAAAATTTGACGTTCGTGAAAATGCGTAAACAAATAGCTATTTGGCGCAGTTTTGACCCATTGTTATGATAATAATGCTAAAATGCATGATTCTAATTGATTAATGTACCTATTTAGTGCTTCTTAAACAAAATATCGATGATATTCAGATGTTGGAGCTTTTTGTCGCTCTTGTGTATGTTTTTGGTGCGGCCACGAGAAAAGCTCTTTTTTGCAGATGACAAGCAATTATGACAAAGTTGAAAATTTTTTCAACCTTTTTTCACCCCCGTGGCCACGCGCTATTTGATTTTAACACTTGGTTAAGCTCTTTCCGCTCTCGTGGTCTTACAATTTATCCGCTTTCTTCAATTCTCTTTTTTCCCTGTTATTCGTATACTTCCTTCTGTTTTCTTTCAGTCTTGCTAAGTTTACGATTCTCTCAATTGCTTTTTAAGTTTTCTATATTTTTTAAACGTCCTTGAATTATTCCACTTTCATTAAAGTTAAGATAAACAAATGACCCTTATAGGCATTTTGTAAATGTAATAAATGAATTAAATTAATTGGATGCCTAGAGTAGATCCACGTGTATTTTAGAACCTTAGTCCCTCAAAGACTTAGAACTTACCGCCAAATGCAATCAACTCAAATATCATAATTGGTTTAGTTACCTTCGGAATTTGAATATTATAATTCTATTTTTATTTTACTTTTTAGCTTTAGGCATCTCGTGCTCCTCGTGTCGATCTGTTATAATTAATATTTCATATCATATTCAAGTTAGACCGACCCGCTAGAAACCAGACTGCAAGCTGGCATTCCACACCGGCTACGAGCAGACGAAGATGTAACGCTACACCGGCCACGAGCGGACAACGGCGACATGCGCAAGTAATGCGACACGCAGACCGATCGTGAGAACGGACCAATGCAGCCAGCAACCAGCGGCTTCGTTAGAACATTAGCTCGTTAGGTTTAGTCAGTCGAAGTCGAAGTCTAGAGTCAGCCAGATATAGATCATAGTTTAGCTTTAGTCAGGAGTAATCCTGTTTGTGTAAAATAAAAATCTTTTTTTATGGCCAACCGGCCTAGATAAAGATTAACTGGCGCCCGAATAGGGACCTCTAGTGAAGTGAAAATCAAGTGACGAGTAGTGATCGCGAAAGAGCGTAATACACCGTGCTTAGAACATCTCCCGATCGCAGATTGCAGCCGTGTGTATGAGCACCTAAGTAGCCGGTAGCAGCCAATAACTCGTTGCCGGAGGAAAGGGACAACGCCGACACACCGAGAAGGAAAAATTCACCGGAGGCCCGAGCAACAGAAAACCAACCCCGTCAGAGGAGGCGAAGCAACCAGCCCCGTAAGAAGGGTGAAGCATGAATTTATTAATGTAAGTAAAACTTTCAATCATAGTAAGTATAAACACTTATTAAAGCGACAAAAAATATTAAAACATTATAATCAGTGTTAAAGTGAGTGATTAGTGAGTGAAAAGAAAATCATTATCACAAAAGTTAAGTCAAACTGGAGGAATTAGTTCAATCATTACGACAATTCTCAGTCACAGTAAAATCTATAGATAACGAAGAAAAACTAACAAACAAAGATATGGAGGCACTAGCTGGCAGAATTGCAGCTTTAGAAGCACGTTTTAGTGAAAGCAATGTTACAGATGATTTTCAAGACCCACCACTTTTTTTTACAAAACAAGATGGTAGTGCAGTAGATCCCGAATCTTTCGAAAAAATGCCTGGAGTTGTAAAAGATCTCCCAATTTTCTGCGGTGACCCAAGTGAACTTAATAGCTGGATCAATGACGTAGATGGGATAATCCGACTATACCAAACTATATCTAGCCATAGTTTGGAAAAGCAAAATAAATTCCACATGATTTGTAAATTCATACGTAGAAAAATTAGAGGTGAAGCCAACGATGCTTTAGTAGCATCTAACGTAGGGATAAATTGGAATATGATGAGGAAAACTCTCATAACTTATTATGGAGAGAAGCGAGATTTGGAAACTCTCGATTTTCAACTTATGAGTGTCTACCAAAAAGGTCGAACTTTGGAAGTTTATTACGACGAGGTTAATAGACTTCTTTCACTTATTGCAAATCAGATACAGACAGACGATAGATTTAACCATCCGGAAGCTTCGAAAGCTATGATTGGAACATACAACAAGAAAGCGATCGATGCTTTTATCAGAGGTCTCGATGGGGACGTTTATAAATTTATTCGTAACTACGAACCAACATCCTTAGCAGCAGCCTACAGCTATTGCATTTCTTTTCAAAACCTAGAGTGCCGTAAGATGCTAACAAAACCAAAACATTTTAACACACCCCCGTCAGCCCCCAGAAACCAAATACCATTGCCCACACCTCATCTACCACCAAGAGTGTTCCAACACCAACAAAGACCAATGACAGCGAACAACGTAAGACCTCATTTTGCGCACCACCCACCGATTCAAAATTTTGCAGGAAATTTTACACAACGTCCTGTTTGGAATCAACCAAATCAGCAAAGACCAATTTTTCAGCGCACAAATTTTAATCAACCAAATCAGATGAAAAATTTTACACAGCAGAGAAACAATTTTCGCCAAAATGGACCTGAACCGATGGAAATAGACCCATCAATTAGGTCACATCAAGTTAATTATGCGAACAGGCCGAACTCCTCAAACATTCGTCGATTGAAAAGACAAAGAGCTTTCAATATTGAAGCAGTTCCGCGACGTGAATTAGAACCGACTTCATATGAAGATAATCTCTACGATGATGATGTCGAAAGTCAGGCGTCATACGAACGATATATGAGAAATGTAGAAAAGCAAGAAAAACTAAATGAAAATTCTCATTACGACGAAATTTCTCGCGAAGCAGAATTAAATTTTTTAGGTTAAAATCAGCTTTACCATACTTCATATACCATGGTAAGGCAGGTCAACAAATTAAAATTCTAATCGACACTGGATCTAATAAAAATTTCATCAACCCTTTACATGCGAAAATTTCTCATGACGTTATAAAACCATTTTTTGTATCATCTGTGGGAAGAGATTTACTCATCACAAAATATTCACAAGCTCAAATATTTGCCCCTTATTCCGATGTAAATGTCAAATTTTATCATTTGCAGGGACTAAAATCATTTGACGCCATAATAGGTTATGATACCATCAAAGAAATGGGAGCATTTGTAGACGCTAAAAGAGACAATCTAGTTCTTGAAAATTTTATAATACCTCTCTCACTTCATCCATTACAGGAAGTTAACAGAATTGAAATAAGAGACACACATCTTAACCACCAAGAAAAAGAAAAATTACATTTATTTCTTAACAAGTTTCAAGATTTATTCCAGCCACCCGACGAAAAGTTGCCCTTTACAACAAAGGTAGAAGCAACCATAGCCACGAATGATACGGAACCAATTTACTGTAAGTCATACCCATACCCTTTGTCCCTCAAACAGGAAGTGGAAACACAGATAAAAAAATTATTAAATAATGGTATAATTCGACCATCTAGGTCACCATATAATTCACCTGTGTGGATAGTTCCCAAAAAGGTTGACGCATCTAACGAAAAAAAATATCGACTTGTGATCGATTACAGAAAAATAAACCTGAAAATTAAAAGCGATAGATATCCCATTCCCGATACTTCAACAGTACTTGCCAATTTAGGAAATAATAAATATTTTACAACACTCGATCTAGCATCGGGATTCCACCAGATTCGTTTAGCAGAAAAAGATATCGAAAAAACCGCCTTTTCCATCAATAATGGAAAATACGAATTTTTAAGATTACCTTTCGGTCTGAAAAATGCACCTTCGATTTTTCAGAGAGTCATGGACGATGTTCTTAGAGAACATATTGGAAAAATTTGTCACGTATACATAGACGATATAATAGTCTTTGGAAAAACATTCGACGAACATCTGAAAAACTTGGAAATTGTTTTGAATACATTACGAGAAGCCAATTTTAAAATACAGCCAGACAAATCAGAGTTTTTAAGAACAGAAGTTGAATTCTTAGGATTCATTGTTTCAGAATATGGCTTGAAACCAAATGAGAAAAAGATAGAAAGTATCTTAAAATACCCCGAACCTCAAACTATTCGAGAACTAAGATCATTTTTAGGACTGTCTGGATATTATAGAAGATTTGTTAAAAATTATGCAGCTTTAGCAAAACCTTTAACAAAACTTTTAAGAGGGGAGGATGGCCAAGGCCACTGCAAAATTACAAAAAATCAATCTAAAAATTTTCCGATAAAATTAGATGATGATGCCAAACGCGCTTTCAAAACTCTTAAGGAAGTTTTATCATCCGATGATGTTTTAGCATACCCCGATTTTGATCATGATTTTATTTTAACTACCGACGCTTCTGACAAAGCAATCGGAGCTGTTCTTTCCCAGAACGTTAATGGTGTTGAAAAACCAATAACATTCATATCTAGAACACTATCAAAAACAGAAGAGAATTATGCTACAAACGAAAAAGAAATGCTTGCTATAGTTTGGGCTTTACATTCTCTACGTAATTACATTTACGGTGCAAAAATAATAATATTAACAGATCACCAACCTTTAACATATGCAATGTCACCAAAAAATAACAATGCAACATTAAAGCGATGGAAAGCATTCATAGAGGAACATAACTATGAGCTAAGTTACAAACCTGGAAAAACCAACGTGGTAGCTGATGCTCTTTCACGCATACAAATTAACTCACTAACTCCTACACAACACTCTGCCGAAGAAGATGATCTTTCTTTTATCCCTTCTACCGAAGCTCCAATTAATGTTTTCCGAAACCAATTAATTTTTCAAAAAGGTACTATTAGTTCCTACGAGTTTGTAAACCCCTTTCCTAAGTTTAAAAGGCACACTTTCATAGAACCACAATTTTCAATCGATTTTATAAAAGACAAACTTAAGAGATTCATGATACCTGGTATAATAAATGGCATATTCACTGATGAGCCAACTATGGGGATCATTCAAGAAACCTTTAAAAATCTATTCAATATATCAACCATGAAAGCAAGATTTTCACAAACTCAAGTTCAAGACATTTGTGATCAAGAACAACAGATAGAAGAAATTCGTAAAATACATAACTTTGCTCATAGAAACGCTAAGGAAAATTCATTACAAGCTATAAAAAAATTTATTTCCCTTCCATGAGAAACAAGATAGAACAATATGTTAAAAACTGCGAAACTTGCAAAGTAGAAAAATACGAAAGAAGACCCCCTGAATACATACCAGTTAAAACACCAATCCCAAAATATCCAGGAGAAATTGTTCATGTTGATATATTTGCGTATAATGCAAATTTTTTATTCATCTCGTCAATGGACAAATTTTCGAAATATTTGAAATTAAAACCAATTAAATCAAAATCCATAGCAGACGTTAAGGAAGTACTGCTACAATTATTATACGATTGGAATTTGCCTAGACAAATTATATTTGATAACGAATGTACATTTGTATCGAACGTCATAGAGCAGTCCATACTAAATTTAGGTGTATCAATTTTTAAGACACCAGTGAATAGATCAGAGTCAAATGGACAAGTGGAACGTTGTCACTCCACGATCAGAGAAATCGCAAGATGTACAAAAGGTTTGAATCCAGACATGAGCTTAATTACCTTAATACAACAAGCCGTGTATAAGTATAATAATACTATTCATTCTTTTACAAAAGAGACTCCCAGAAAAGTATATATTGGAGAGCAATCAGAAGAACTTTCATTTAGAGATAGATCAAAATTAAAAGAAAAAATTGAGAGTAAAATTATAAAAATATTTGAAGTAGAAAATGAAAAGATTAAAGATGATAAGTACCAAGATTACGAACCGAATCAATTTGCGTATGAAAAAAATAAAACTATGAATAAGCGTGACAGTCGTTATAAGACAGTGGTAGTTAAGGAAAATCATCCAACGTATATAATAGATTCGAACAATCGAAAAATCCACAAAATAAATTTAAGAAAAAATTAATGATATAATTATGATTTAATTAATTTTCTATTACAGAATCGCGTTTTTCACACTATATGGTGTTCTACAAGCTAGCATAAACATTTTCGACTTAACAAACAACCCATTGGCTATTGTTCCGTTAGGACAAGCAAAAATTAGGATCGGATACTTGAGGACGATTCATCCAATTGATCTTACCGAGCTAGAAGAGATAATTTCTCGAGTTTTTGAAAATAGCACAAACAGTACAGGAAAATCCCCATTGCAAAGTTTAATTAATTTGAAGCTCGAAAAACTTAACGCCACAATTTCTAAGATTAGGCCACGTAGACTTCGAACGAAAAGATGGAACAGTATAGGTACCGCCTGGAAGTGGATAGCTGGCAGTCCCGACGCAGAAGATCTAACGATAATCAACACCACCCTGAATTCGCTCATCCTACAAAACAACGAGCAGCTATTAATCAATAATGGTCTCAGCAGAAGATTCCAAGAAACAACCAATATTGCTAATCATGTTATCGACCTTCAGAATAGGATCCAAAGGGAACATCAAACTGAGATACAACAGATCATTAAGATAGCAAACCTAGACGCATTACAAGCCCATATAAAAACACTCCAAGAAGCCATACTAGCCGCTAAGCATGGGATACCGAATAGCGAGCTACTATCAATAGAAGACTTAAACACCGTTGCAGAATTTCTGGCACAAAATGGCATTTACTATACATCAGTTGAAGAAATGTTAACACAAGCCACAGCACAAGTTACCATGAATTCAACACACGTGATATTTATGCTAAAGTTTCCACGTCTATCCTATGAAACTTATGAGTACAACTATATCGACTCTATCATACAAAATGATAAGAGAATCTTAATCAAGCATAACTACATAATCCGGAATCTAACCCATATGTTCGAATTACCGCAGCCCTGTATCGATCAGAGCAGCCACCAGCTTTGCGAAAGTAAAGATCTGGAAGAGCCTTCACGCTGCATACGACAACTCGTACAAGGGGAGCATACAGAATGTATGTACGAAAAGGTGTATTCAACGGGATTAGTTAAACACATTAACAATGCGAATATTCTATTGAATGATGCCACTGCCGAAATGTCATCCAACTGCAGCAATATAAACCACATTCTTAATGGATCATATCTCATACGATTTCACAACTGCAATATCTTTATTAACGGAGAACTCTTTCCCAGCACAGAAGTTTCGATAACCGGTAAACCATATATATCAACCCTTGGCCTCATCGCTAAAGAAGACGGCATCAGAGACGAACCTTCAATTGAACATCTTCGAAACATAACATTGCAGCACAGAGAGAAACTACATACCATCAGCCTGGTTAATAATTCCCTCACATGGAAACTTCATATCTTTGGGTCAATTGGGCTAACGACAATTGTTCTGATAACAATAGCAATTTTATATTTCATTACCAGTATAAGAAGAACGAAAATAAGCCTCAACATTCCAACGAACAACACCAACCGACAGGATGTCCACCACATAGAAACCTTCGTGAAAAAACCCACAACATTCCATGCTCTCGGCAGACTTTGAGGGCAAAGTCATCTAAGAAGGGAGGAGTTAGACCGACCCGCTAGAAACCAGACTGCAAGCTGGCATTCCACACCGGCTACGAGCAGACGAAGATGTAACGCTACACCGGCCACGAGCGGACAACGGCGACATGCGCAAGTAATGCGACACGCAGACCGATCGTGAGAACGGACCAATGCAGCCAGCAACCAGCGGCTTCGTTAGAACATTAGCTCGTTAGGTTTAGTCAGTCGAAGTCGAAGTCTAGAGTCAGCCAGATATAGATCATAGTTTAGCTTTAGTCAGGAGTAATCCTGTTTGTGTAAAATAAAAATCTTTTTTTATGGCCAACCGGCCTAGATAAAGATTAACTTTCATATTCAATTCATTGTCCATGTTTGTCAGTAAGAATTTACATATAATATTCTAGAGGGCTCTAGAGCTGTAAACTTGTATGGCGTGAGAGCCCTCGCGCCCTCGCAAATCGCTGTCAATTGTATGGCGGGAGCCCTCGCATTAAAGAGCTTGCGAGTTTAGGAAGTTTTTTTGCCTCTAGTTTTAGCAGTTGGCATCCCGAGAGCAGATATAAAATTGCTAATTATAGCATACTAAACACCTGCATTTTGAGATTTTATTTTGCAAAAATCCATAAAATTAGAATTAGTGATCTTTTCGACGTATAACACAGCAAAATAATAATTTTTGAATAAGGGTAAAGATTATTTTAAAAAACATTAGATTTTGAGCAGATGATACCACTCACAACCCTTGCAATGTTTGACGGGACCGGACAACATCGGACGATCCCGCTGCGCAAAGCGATCGAAAACTTGTCAGCCACTCGCTCAATGTAGCTACCCGCTGCGCAAAGCAATCGAAAAATTCTCAACCTCTCACTCAATGTAGCTAGAGAGCAAGAACCAATAATGATAAAGCAAGGTGAAAAGATGGGGAAGAGGGGAAGGAGGGATGAAAGAGAACGTGGGTGTGAACTTTTTTTCGGCCACTATCATTTTTGCGCCATCACGGTCATGTACCGGAGCTTTTTTGTCAGAAACCCGCTGCGCAAAGCGATCGAAAACTCAGCGTCTCGCTCAATGTAGCTAGAGAGCAAGAACCAATAAAAGGTAAAAGGATGGTGAAGAGGGGAAGGAGGGGAGAAAGAAAACGTGGGTGTGAACTATTTTGCGACCATAATCATTTTTGAACCAACATGGTCGCGTACCGGAGCTTTTTTTGTCAGAAAGAGACAAACACATACAGCGTGCTCTCTCGAACGACCGTAAACGCTTCAATAGATCAAGAGCTTCGATCGGTTCTTCGGACATTTCTGCTCGCTTTCTCGATCGGTTTCGGCGGAAAGCGAGCTAGAAAGCGAGCTCAAAAACTGCTCGATTTTGTTGTGCGGGATGCCATAAAACGTAGGACCCCGCTGCGCAAAGCGACGCAAGAAATCATGGCGTTCGGAGAATTCCCGCTGCGCAAATTCGAGCAGTTTCCAGCGCAGGAAATGTACCAAAATCTGCGCTGGCCAGCGCAGATTTTGGCTGCCCGCTGCGCAAATTCGAGCAGTTTCCAGCGCAGAAAATGTACCAAATTCTGCGCTGGCCAGCGCAGATTTGGCCTAGTCTCCCGCGCTGGACTTCAGCGATTCCCGCGCTGGGTCGAGCAAGTTTAGCACCATCTGTTGGCGAAATGGACGAACTATTTATGGCGGTGGAGCAAAAAAACGGTAAAAAAATTTAAAAATATTGGCGCCCATTTTCTCGTCCGCTTCTTCTCCCTCCCTCACCCTGCCTTGCCTTACTTGCGCTTCTACCCGTGCCTTCCGCCGCCAGCTGATTGGGTGTTTGTGATGTATGCGTTGATTCATATATGTGCATTGCGGTTGTGTATTGTTATTGGTGGGTGTTAGCATTTATTAATTTGTGTGTGACCTTGAGACGCTGTGGGAGAAGCTGGTTTGGGATTTAAAGTGTTATCGGTGTATTGATGGTTTATTTTATTTCGTGCCGCTGCTGATGAGACCATTCGATGCCCGTGGCAATCGAGGGTGACGAAGCCTATTTAAAACAAGCGTAGGAGAACGTCTAACACTAATCTAATATATTTTTAATTTGAACATGTTTGACGCTTCAACG
Source organism: Anopheles merus (assembly GCF_017562075.2). Classification (NCBI taxonomy): domain Eukaryota; kingdom Metazoa; phylum Arthropoda; class Insecta; order Diptera; family Culicidae; genus Anopheles; species Anopheles merus. The sequence goes on along the minus strand of NW_024427631.1, from coordinate 75,711 downwards.
ACCTTCTAAGCATCATGTAGCAATGTATAGTGGCAATATTTTTTTTTTATGTGCCGAAATCTGTCTCGAGTTTTCGGGTCTCGACACACACACGCACACACACAAAGCGCGGGGAAAGTGACCGTTCACTCTATCATGCCGCGATCCCCCACCCTGCCCGACGCTGTGGATGAGGATGCGATACAAGAAAGCTGAACCAGCCGTTCTACCGATACGGTAGCCGTAATCGATCATGCAGGGGGGGGGTCTGGTGGGGGGGGGGAGTGCGTGCTTGCGTTCGCGCTTTCGTGGGTGCGTGCTTGCGTTTGCGCTTTCGCGGGTGCCTGCCCGCGTACACGCGTACGTGCATGTGTGCGTGTGTGTGTGCGTGCGTGCGTGCTCGCGTGCGTGTGTGTGTGTTTTTTGTGTGAGTGTGTGTGCGTGCGTGTGGAAACCCCAAAACTATTTGATTCTGATGCGTACATTTTCATCCGCTGCGGCTACAAAGTCCATGCATTTTCGATTTCGCTACCTGAGAGACAACACAACTATCGGATTGGCACCACGATCTTTGCGATCGGTTCTGCTGTTGGGGGTGTTAAAAAGGCACACGATCGAAGCAAACGTGCATGTGATATGTAGCAAATTTCTTTCGCGCATATGGTGCTGCACCTGCCCGTCCGGAATCTGGCGGCTTGTTGGTTTGGAGAAGTTATCATGACGCTGATTGACCGGCAATGCCTTGGAATGGGTTCGGATCGGTAGGTTCATGTTTTAGTCGAGTGAATTCCGTGCATTTGTCGCGCCACAGCGGTAGACCCGGCAGCACCAAAGTCAAAACAAAAACCTTCCCCGAGTGTGGACTGCTATGCTAAGTTCTTCTTCTTCTTCTTATTATTATTATTATTGGCGTAATAGTCTACGCGATCATGCCGGCCTTTTCAGGACTTGAGTAGCACGTAGCCGGATAGTTAGCCCTTGCTACGGCGGACGGTTCATACGCGGTTAGAACCCACGACGGGCATGCAGATGTGCGGAATGACAGCGGTGCCGCGGGACCGCTCCTATCCAGCGGGTAACTTGCATACTGCCACACTGTCTCCTGCTCGATGCATATGCTGCAGACAGGGGGAAGGATGCACCTCCACGATAGAAAAAAACACCGTCATGAACCAGCGGTGGACCTAACGGTAGGCGGACTAGGCGGTCGCCGAAGATTTCTAGTCTGTAGTATGCCGTATGTCTACAAGTGGACAGATTATTAGCGACAAGGGCCCCCGGAAAGATGTTCGTTAGGGCTCTGTGGCTGGAGAACCATTTGCACCTCCCCCCCCCCCCCCCCCCCATGGCGACAACAACTTTAGGGCCTGTGACCGATGATCGTAGGGGTCCCATGGCCACCCCCCCCCATTCGATGGCAATTTAAGTATACTGTCCAATCTTCCTTCTTCCTGTGTCAGTCAGGGGCCCCCCCCCTCCTCAGGGGCCTCAATTCGTCTTTCCGCCTTTCATGAACACCTTCCTTTCTTTGACCGATGGATCATAACATTCCGGAAGAAATTACATTTGACGACAGTTTTGCATACACACGCACACTCACAACCATGCGCAGGATGCTTAACATATCTATGTAATCCACAACAAACGAAATCAACAGCTTAGTGTTATGCTTAATGCTTAGCACGTTCAGTTCGATGGCAGGCCCCAGGGACTACCAGTGGACTTTCCAGTATGCCGGTTTCACAATCAGCTTGCGTTCTTGATGCTGGTGGAACGGAAGTTAATGAAAATCAGCGCCGGGCTGAACGTGTCAATGCGAATTAGGGTTCTGCGCGTGAGCTGGCGTTTCCTTGGTCATTTTTACATTGCAGCAATTGAACTTATTGCGCGTTTTTGGTTTGATTTGTGAAAATGCAACTTCATCGCCGCAATGTTTGTTAACGGCATTTTTAGGCGCCACAACAGCTTGCGAGCATTGACCACACGCGAGAAAGAGATAGCGCTATGGAGGGAAAAAGCACGGACGACGGCTGACAGCGATTGGCCGTCTGACGCACCAACACATCTAAACCTTCGACAGCGCGTTCAGGCGAGGGGTATGAGGCGGAGCCAGGGACGGGTAGCTCGACTGGCTGCTTGACAAATTTGCCGTTGGAGGGAAAAAGAAGGCATGATAAAATTCTCCGAACGCCATGATTTCTTGCGTCGCTTTGCGCAGCGGGAGGGCTCTAGAGCTGTGAACTTGTATCCCGCTGCGCAAAGCGATCGAAAACTTGTCAGCCACTCGCTCAATATAGCTAGAGAGCAAAAACCAATAACGATAAAGCGAGGTGAAAGGGAAAAGAGAGAAGAAAGAGAACGTGGGTGTGAACTATTTTTCGCCCATTATCATTTTTCTCCAACACGGTCGCGTACCGGAGCTTTTTTTGTCAAAAAGAGACATAAACATACAGCGCGCTCTCTCGAAATACCGTAAACGCTTCAACCGATCAAGAGCTTCGATCGGTTCTTCGGACATTTCTGCTCGCTTTCTCGATCGGTTTCGGCGGAAAGCGAGCTAGAAAGCGAGCTCAAAAACTGCTCGATTTTGTTGTGCGGGGGGTTATTACGCCCCGCTGCGCAAAGCGACGGAAGAAATCAAGGCGTTCGGAGAATTTTATCATGCCTTCCTTTTCTCTCCAACGGCAAATTTGTCGAGCAGCTCGTCGAGCTGCCCGTCCCTGGCTCCGCCTCATTCCCCTCGCCTGAGCGCGCTGCCGAAGGTTTGGATGTGTTGGTGCGTCAGACGGCCAATCGCTGTCAGCCGTCGTCCGTGCTTTTTCCCTCCATAGCGCTATCTCTTTCTCGCGTGTGGTCAATGCTCGCGAGCTGTTGTGGCGCCTAAAAATGCCGTTAACAAACATTGCGGCGATGAAGTTGCATTTTCACAAATCAAACCAAAAAAGCGCAATAAGTTCAATTGCTGCAATGTAAAAATGACTAAGGAAACGCTAGCTCACGATTGAGGGTTTGCTGTGCAACGTGCAGAATCCTAATCCGCATTAACACGTTCAGTCCGGCGCTGATTTTCATGAGCTTACCGTTCCGCCGGCATCTAGAACGCAAGCTGATTGTGGAACCGGTAAACTGGAAAGTCCACTGGCAGTCCCTGGGGCCTGCCATCGTGCTGAACGTGCTAAGCATTAAGCATAACACTAAGCTGTTGATTTCGTTTGTTGTGGATTACATAGATATGCTAAGCATCCTGCGCATGGTTGTGAGTGTGCGTGTGTATGCAAAACTGTCGCCGAATGTATGCTCTTCCGGAATGTTATGATCCATAGGTCAAAGAAAGGAAGGTGTTCATGAAAGGCGGAAAGACGAATTGAGGCCCCTGTAAATGGTAACTGATGACCGGGAGGAGGGGTACTGGCACACAGCTGTTGGGAGATAGATTGAACATTATACTTAAATTGCAGGCGGATGGAGGGGGGGTGGCCATGGAACCCCAACGATCATCGGTCACAGGCCCTAAAATTGTTGCCGGCATGAGGGGTGGGGTGGGGGTGGGGGGTGTGAGAGTGCAGATGGTTCTCCAGCCACGGGGCACCAACGACCATCTTTCCGGGGGCCCTTGTCGCTAATACTCTGTCCACTTGTAGACATACGACATACTACAGACTAGAAATCTTCGTCGACCGCCTAGTCCGCCTACCGTTAGGTCCACCGCTGGTTCATGACGGTGTTTTTTTGTTGTGGAGTTGCATCCTTCCCCTGCCTGCAGCATATGCATCGAGCAGGAGACAGTGTGGCAGTATGCAAGTTACCCGCTGGATAGGAGCGGTCCCGCGGCACCGCTGTCATTCCGCACATCTGCATGCCCGTCGTGGGTTCTAACCGCGTATGAACCGTCCGCCGTAGCAAGGGCTAACTATCCGGCTACGTGCTACTCAAGTCCTGAAAAGGCCGGCATGATCGCGTAGACTATTACGCCAATAATAATAATAATAATAATAAGAAGAAGAAGAACTTAGCATAGCAGTCCACACTCGGGGAAGGTTTTTGTTTTGACTTTGGTGCTGCCGGGTCTACCGCTGTGGCGCGACAAATGCACGGAATTCACTCGACTAAAACATGAACCTACCGATCCGAACCCATTCCAAGGCAATGCCGGTCAATCGGCGTCATGATAACTTCTCCAAACCAACAAGCCGCCAGATTCTGGACGGGTAGGTGCAGCACCATATGCGCGAAAGAAATTTGCTACATATCAAACGCACGTTTGCTTCGATCGTGTGCCTTTTTAACACCCCCAACAGCAGAACCGATCGTAAAGATCGTGGTGCCAATCCGAAAGTTGTGTTGTCTCTCAGGTAGCGAAATCGAAAATGCATGGACTTTGTAGCCGCAGCGGATGAAAATGTACGCATCAGAATCAAATAGTTTTGGGGTTTCCACACGCACGCACACACACTCACACAAAAACACACACACACGCACGCGAGCACGCACGCACGCACACACACACGCACACATGCACGTACGCGTGTACGCGGGCAGGCACCCGCGAAAGCGCAAACGCAAGCACGCACCCACGAAAGCGCGAACGCAAGCACGCACTCCCCCCCCCCCCCCCCCCCCCCCCCCCCCCCCCCCCCTGCATGATCGATTACGGCTACCGTATCGGTAGAACGGCTGGTTCAGCTTTCTTGTATCGCATCCTCATCCACAGCGTCGGGCAGGGTGGGGGATCGCGGCATGATAGAGTGAACGGTCACTTTCCCCGCGCTTTGTGTGTGTGCGTGTGTGTGTCGAGACCCGAAAACTCGAGACAGATTTCGGCACATAAAAAAAAAAATATTGCCACTATACATTGCTACATGATGCTTAGAAGGTCGTTGAAGCGTCAAACATGTTCAAATTAAAAATATATTAGATTAGTGTTAGACGTTCTCCTACGCTTGTTTTAAATAGGCTTCGTCACCCTCGACCGGCACGGGCATCGAATGGTCTCATCAGCAGCGGCACGAAATAAAATAAACCATCAATACACCGATAACACTTTAAATCCCAAACCAGCTTCTCCCACAGCGTCTCAAGGTCACACACAAATTAATAAATGCTAACACCCACCAATAACAATACACAACCGCAATGCACATATATGAATCAACGCATACATCACAAACACCCAATCAGCTGGCGGCGGAAGGCACGGGTAGAAGCGCAAGTAAGGCAAGGCAGGGTGAGGGAGGGAGAAGAAGCGGACGAGAAAATGGGCGCCAATATTTTTAAATTTTTTTACCGTTTTTTTGCTCCACCGCCATAAACAGTTCGTCCATTTCGCCAACAGATGGTGCTAAACTTGCTCGACCCAGCGCGGGAATCGCTGAAGTCCAGCGCGGGAGACTAGGCCAAATCTGCGCTGGCCAGCGCAGATTTTGGTACATTTCCTGCGCTGGAAACTGCTCGAATTTGCGCAGCGGGGCAGCTCATAAAAATATTGTGCAAAAACTGGCTATAACCCGCACAACAAAATCGAGCAGTTTTTGAGCTCGCTTTCTAGCTCGCTTTCCGCCGAAACCGATCGAGAAAGCGAGCAGAAATGTCCGAAGAACCGATCGAAGCTCTTGATCGGTTGAAGCGTTTACGGTATTTCGAGAGAGCGCGCTGTATGTGTATGTCTCTTTTTGACAAAAAAGCTCCGGTACGCGACCGTGTTGGCGAAAAATGATAATGGGCGAAAAATAGTTCACACCCACGTTCTCTTTCTTCTCTCTTTTCCCTTTCACCTCGCTTTATCATTATTGGTTTTTGCTCTCTGGCTATATTGAGCGAGTGGCTGACAAGTTTTCGATCGCTTTGCGCAGCGGGCGTGCTTCAGAAACGCAACAAACATACACAGGTAGTCAACCGTTCTCACGGTTCAAACGAGGAAGTAACTTCACGCAATTCATAAACCATAGGTACATGTCGCATTAAGTATAAATAAAACTTGTAATCAAAATAGTCATAGTTACAGTTAGCTGACCTATATGCGGTCAGCAACTAAATAGCATATAAGAGATGAAAACCTAAATAAAGTAAGCGCATTCGAACACAAACCTCAGAATCGCTCATTTCTTAATAGTCGGAGGCACTCTCCGGTCGTCGAAGAAAAAATATACCCGACTGGGTGTAAAGCACCGGCGTTGGGCGCTGCGACGGAGCAACACATCCGCCAGCAGCATTAGGTGTGTTAACTAGCGTGTGTGAATATAATGGTTTTATCACATCCCAATTTATTTTCAGTGATAATTTAGACATTTTCCAAATGGTAGTGAACTAAGGCCTACCTTTTTATTGTACATAAAAAAATCAGTAGAGCATTTTTCTCCCAAATCTTAAACACTGCACGCTATCGCGTTAGATCATGGTGCATTAAGGCCTTATTTTTCTCCTTCTTTTGGCTCAACAACAACAGCAGCAACAGCAACAACAGGTCAAGGCCTACCGGTATCAATTGTGGGGTTGGCTTTCAGTGTATTTTGGATTAGAAGGATAGTCAGCGCTACGTATTGCGGCAGGGTCTATTGGGGCTTGAATCCATGACATGTTGTGCATGTTGTTCAGTCGTACGAGTTGACGACTGTGCCATGATACCGGCTATATTCCCGTCAAACAGCGAGAGTATCATCTGCTCGAAACCTTTTGGTATTTTTTTGTTTTTTTATTCATTTATTTGTTTTTTATTCATTAGTTATTTTTCTTGTGTTTTTATGACTCTTTCAATTTTAGTAGATTTTTCAACATAAAAATGCAAAATGTATATTTTTAGTATGCTAGTATGCTTTTAGTAGTTATAATTATAGCCATTTATAATTTATATTTATGTATTTATATATTTATATATTTATATATTTATATATTTATATATTTATATATTTATATATTTATATATTTATATATTTATATATTTATATATTTATATATTTATATATTTATATATTTATACATTTATATATTTATATATTTATATATTTATATATTTATATATTTATATATTTATATATTTATATATTTATATATTTATATTTTTATATATTTATATATTTATATATTCATATATTTATATATTTACATATTTATATATTTATATATTTATATATTTATATATTTGTTTATTTATATATTTATATATTTATATATTTATATATTGATTTATTTATATATTTATGTATTTATATATTATAATCTATAGCATACTAAACACCTGAATTAACTAAACATTTTAGTGTGAAAAAATCCACCAAAAATTGAAACAGTGATTTTTTCGACAAATAACACTGCAACAAAAATAATTCATGAATAAAAACCAAAGATTATTTAAAATACCATACGATTTCGAGCAGATACTACTCGCAACCCTAACAATGTTTGACGGGTTGAATAGTTTTATAAACCATACAAAAAAACGTGAAATACTTTATCCCGTTTACTACATTTTGCAATGTGTTTTGCAAGAAGAAATTGAAACAATAATATAGCAACGAGCTTATGAAACATTTAATACATAGTATATTTATTTATTTTCTCATGTTATGCCTTTTCACCTCATGCCCTCGTATAATCTTTGTTGTATTTTGGAAATAATTCACAGCAGAGCATCGATTAGCTGGGAAAGGATTAACCAGCGGGTGGTTTTCGTGCTCATGAATTTGAAAGCAGAGGCACACTTGCAGCAATTCTCAAGTTAATAAATAATGTTTGTCTGTAGCTATCTTGTGTCATATTTTTTTAAAAAAAATTGTTGTACATGTAAAGTATTAATCCTTTAAGTAAATAGTACAAAAATGTTCTTGAAATTATTGATTTAATTGTATAAAGTTAGTTGTTCATGTAACTGCTGTTTTTATTAATATTAATATGACATTAACGTTTCTCGGACTAGGACTAGGACATTGTCCATGGAAATCGATTAGCTGGTAATCCTCTGGTATCGTGGTTCCCGTATAATCGACGCTTTACGTGGATTTTGTACCGTTTTCAAACAATTATTTTTGTGTTTGTTTGAATCGGATAGTATATATTTCGTTGTAAGGTTGAATTTAATGCATACTACACACTATTTTCATTTATTCTATTTTTACTGTTCATATGACGACTATCACCAAAGATTTGTTTGCATTTTAAGAGCTTAAGTCATCCATGTTTTGAAATACTGTTATGTAGATCTTATATTAATAAATGTACATTGTTATTAAAACAATATTAACAGATGAAACTTTCCTCGTAATAAACGATTTTGATAACAAAATAATTCATACAAATATTTTTAAAAACTATATACATTTAATTACAGCTATTGTTTCAGGAATATGAATATTTGGTATATACGCATGCTGTATTTTTTTAAAGTTTCGCATAAAAATATAATCTGTAATGCATATTAGTAGATATATTTATTTATAATATGCTTCATGACAGTAAGTTATACCTCTGCATTAAAATAACAAAATTTTCTTGAAATCTAATGGCATTGTAAAAATATAATTTTTTAACGATTTTATTGTTTATTTTGCTACGACGTTGACCACAAAGGCATGTTTTCTTAAGATATTCATTCATGATTATAGATATTATATCATGATATTCGAGGCCATTGAAAATTAAGTTTACTTGATTGTATATCATTTCCATGCCATCTCTATTTATGGAAATCGCATTGTAAAATTTTAACCGATTTTACCTAAACTACGTTTAGATAACTAGAATATTAAAATAATAATTAAACAATGAAACAATTTTAAATGTTGTAGTTTATTTTTTATTGACTGTATGAAATATTTACAAATCGAAAAGATAATGTAAATCGATAGTATGTACAGTAATATTTAACTTATTATAATGTAGAGTAAAACAAATGACTTTTTAAATTGTATAAAAAAATTCCCCGATTCACGCTATTGATGCGGGCCGGAGGCAATCGCGTAGCTCAAACATTCTTGTACATCAAATTAGGAGGTTTTCAACAAAATGTTTGTGAAAATCCGAATAATTGTGCTTGAACTGGTAGGTTTTAGCCGCAAAATTAGTTATTTGATCTGATTCCAACAAAAGATTGGAAGTGGGTACTTTTTAAAATGGTTTTGAAAATTTAACCAAAAGGGCGTTGTTTTGTATTTGATAATTGATAGGTTAAATTAGTTCCAGTTGCTCAAATAATTGTCAAATTTAGAATATCGCGTGTAACAAAATATGTGTAAAGTTTATGCTCAATAAACGCTGAATATATTTCTGTTAGTTATCACCAGTAACCATAGCCATAACACCAGTATTAATGATTGAAAACATTGTCTGCAAAAGGATAGAAAAGAAAACAACGAAAAAGCCACAGTCGATTTCAAAGAGCTCCCAACTGACATTTGTTCTAAATTTTTAACCATAATCTGCTCGAATGGTTCTTGAAATACCAAAGTTGTGGATTTGTGCATGATAAACCATGATAAACGCGTCAAATTTTCGTTTGTGCGTGTGTATGACCTTCTTCTATCGGATGATGGTGGCGTTCATTTAGTTTTAGATTGATTTGCTTGAAAAAATAAGGCACATTTCACACGTCGTTATTTTGTGAAAACTCGGGTTTTTTTTTGTATAAAATTACTACACCTCCAGTGATCGGGATTGGAAACGATATTTACTAAAGGACAGAGAAGAAAGCAACGAAAAAGCCACGTCTCAGTCGATATTAATTTAAAAGTCCCTTAAACTGGTGCAGTTTAAAGGAAGTTTAAGGCGCCAGTTTAAGGGAAATAGCTCAAAAACCCAATTTTAGAACTTGAAAATGTCAATTAGCCCATATACTACCCAAGTGACATTTGTTCTATACTTTTAACCAAAATCTGCACGAATGGTGCTCAAAATAGTAAAAATTATAGATTTTTTCGCTATAAACCGCGTTGAAAGCGTTAACATTTTGATTGAACGTGTGTGCGACCTACTTCTATTGGATGATGGTGGCGTCCAATCCGTTTTAAATTCATTTTCTGTAATATTTGACGTATAAAGAAAGCACATTTCATGCTGCGTTATTTCGTGATAATTAGGTGATTTTTTGGTATTAAATGACTATAAGACCAGTGATAAGAATTGAAAACGTTATTTTCCAAAGTATACAGAAGAAAGCAAAGACCAATCCACATCAAAGTCGATTTTAAAGGGGTTATTCTAAAAGTCCCATAAACTGGTGCAGTTTAAGGGAAGTTTAATGTGTCAGTTTAAGGGAAATAGCTCCAATCACCAATTTTAGAACTCGAAAATGTCAATTGGAAAGTGACATTTGTTCTAAATTTTTAAGCATGATCTGCTCGAAAGATGCTGGAATTATCAAACATAAAAAAGATTGCGTGATAAACCGTTTTGAAAGGAACAAAATTTTATTTGTTGGTATGTAAGACCTCCCCGTATTGGATGATGATGGCGTGCAATTTGTTTTAGATTCAATTGCTTAAATATTTGACGAAAAAAGAAGGCACACATCGCGCAGCGTTATTTTGTGAAAATTCGATGTTTTTTGTACAAAAAGACTAAACGACCAGTTACAAAGATAGGAAACGTTATTTACAAAAGGATAGAGAAAAAGTAACGAACAATGCACATCACAGTCGATGTTAAAGGGCTTGTTCTAAAAGTACCTTAAACTGATGCTGTTTAAGGGAAGTTTAAGGCGCCAGTTTAAAAGGAAATAGCTCGAAAATGTCAATTCCCAATAGACATTTTCGAGTTCTAAAATCGGGGTTTCAATCTACCCGCTGTGCAAACCCGCACAACAAAATCGAGCAGTTTTTGAGCTCGCTTTTTAGCTCGCTTTCCCCCGAAACCGATCGAGAAAGCGAGCAGAAATGTCTGAAGAACCGATCGAAGCTCTTGATCGATTGAAGCGTTTACGGTCGTTCGAGAGAGCGCGCTGTATGTGTATGTCTCTTTTTGACAAAAAAGCTCCGGTACGTGACCGTGACGGCGCAAAAATGATAATGGCCGAAAAATGTGTCACATCCACGTTTTCTTTCTCACCTCTTTTCCCTTTCACCACGCTTTATCGTTATTGATTCTTGCTTTCTAGCCACATTGAGTGAGTGGCTGACAAGTTTTCGATCGCTTTGCGCAGCGGGAAGCGATGGAAGAAATCTTGGCTTTTGAAGAATTTTATCATGCCTTCCTTTTCTCTCCGACGGCAAATTTGTCGTACAGCTCGTCGAGCTGCCCGTCCCTGGCTCCGCCTCATTCCTCTCGCCTGAGCGCGCTGTGACAGCTATTGATGTGTTGGTGTGTCAGACGGCCAATCGCTGTCAGCCGTCATCCGTGCTTTTTCCCTCCATAGCGCTATCTCTTTCTCGCGTATGTTTAATGCTCATGAGCTGCTGTGGCGCTTAAAAAGCCGTTAACAAACATTGCGGCGATGAAGTTGCATTTTCACAAATCAAACCAAAAAAGCGCAATGAGTTCAAACGCTGCAATGTAAAATTGACTACGGAATAGCTAGCTCACGCTGGAGGGTATGCTGTGCAACGCGCAGAACCCTAATTCGCATTTACACATTCAGCCCGGCGCTGATTTTCATCAACATTCTGTTCTGCCGGCTTCAAGAATGCAAGCTGATTGTGAAACCGGCATACTGGAAAGTTCACTGGCAGTCCCTGGGGCCTGCCATCAAACTGAACGTGTTAAGCATTAAGCATAACTTTGTTACCATAAGCTTTTGCTTTCGTATGGTGTAGATTATACAGATATGCTAAGCTGTCTACGCAAGGGTGTGAGTGTGCGTGCAAAACTGTCGCCGAATGTATGCTCTTCCGGAATGTTATGATCCATCATTCAAAGAAAGGAAGGTGTTCATGAAAGGCGGAAAGACGAGTTGTGGCCCCTGTAAATGGTAACTGATGACCGGGGGGAGTGGGTACTGGCACACAGCTGTTGGGAGATATAACAGTATACTTAAATTGTCGGCGGAGGGGGTGGGGGTGGCCATGGGACCCCTACGATCATCGGTCACAGGCAGATCATCGGTTGTTGCCGGCATGTTGGGGCGGGAAGGGGGGAGTGCAAATGGTTCTGCAGTCACATGGCAAAACGAACATCTTTCCGGGGGCCCTTGTCGCTAATAATCTGTCCACTTGTAGACATACGGCATACTACAGACTAGAGATCTTCGGCGACCGCCTAGTCCGCCTATCGTTAGACCCGCCGCTGGTTCATGACGGTGTTATTTTTATCGTGGTGCATCCTTCGTCCTGCCTGCAGCGTATGCATCGGGCAGGAGACAGTGTGGCAGTATGCAAGTTGCACACTGGATAGGAGCGGGCCCGCGGCACCGCCATCATTCCGCACATCTGCATGCCCGTCGTGGGTTCTAACCGCGTATGAACCGTCCGCCGTAGCAAGAGGTGACCATCCGGCTACGTGTACGTCAAGTCCTGAAAAGGCCAACATGATCGCGTAGGCCGTAATGACAAGAATAATAAAAAGAAAAAGAACTTTGAAGCGCCATCCGTACCGGGAAAGAGTTTGTTATGACTTTGTTGCTACCGGGTCTACCGCTGTGGCGCGACAAATCAACGGAATGCAATCGACCAAAACATGAACCTACCGATCCGAACCCATTTCAAGGCATTGCCGGCAATCGGCGTCATGATAACGAATACAAACCAACAAGCCGCCAGATTCTGGACGGGCAGGTGCAGCACCATACGCGCACCGTAATGAATAAATCCAGGATCCTCTTTTGCATGAATTCAATGCAAAATGTTGTTTCCACTTGCATCCGCTAGCTGAATGGGAAAGAAATGTGCTACATATCACACGCACGTTTGCTTAGTGTTTCTTTTTAACACCCCAACAGCAGAACCGGTCGCAAAAATGGTAGTGCCAATCCAATGGTTGTGTTGCCTCTCAGGTAGCGAGATGCGCAACCTCAAAAATGCGTACATTTTCATCCACTGCGGCTACAAACAGTTGTGGGGTTTTTGCACGCACGCACGCACACACACACACACACACACACACACACACACACACACACACACACACACACACACACACACACACACACACACACACACACACACACACACACACACACACACACACACACACACACACACACACACAAACACACACACACACACACACACACACACACACACACACACACACACACACACACACACACACACACACACGCACATGCATGAACGCGCGCACGCACACATGAACGTACGCGAGCACACACGCACGAAAGCGCGCACGCCAGCACGCACCCACGAAAGCGCGTTCGCGAGCACGCACCCCCGAAGTCGCGCACGCGAGCACGCACCCTCCACCAACCCTCTCCCCTCCCTCCCGCACGAGCGAGAACGGCTACCTTATCGGTAGAACGGCTGGTTCAGCTATCTTGTAGCGCATCCTCATTCAAAGCGCCGGGCGGGGTGGGGGATCGTGGCATGATAGAGTGAACGATCACTTTCCCCGCGCTGTGTGTGTGCGTGTGTGTGTCGTGACCCAAAAACTCGAGACAGATTTGGGCAAATTTAAAAAAAAATTATAACCACTATACACTGTGCTACATGATGCATAGAAGGTCGTTGAAATATCAAACATGTTCAAATTAAAAAATATTAGATTAGTGTTAGACGTTCTCCTACGCTTGTTTTAAATAGGCTTCTTCACCCTCGATTGGCAGGAGCATCGAATGGTCTCATCAGCAGCGGCACGAAATAAAATAAACCATCAATACACCGATAACACTTTAAATCCCAATCCAGCTTCTCCCACAGCGTCTCAAGGTCACACACAAATTAATAAATGCTAACACCCACTGTTAGCTCCCGAACTAGTCGCGTAACGGAATATAAATTGTTCTCTCATAGGAGTCAAAAAATGTTTATTCGCCGAGTTTCGCTTTGGGTGGAAACTTTATTTTGTCGCGGTTTTTGTACACCTTTAAAAAGTTTTTCAACTATATTCGCTCGCTGTCGTGATGCTACTGAAGCAATCGCGATGGCGAGGAACCCGATTCCCGATCCTGAGGTCATTTGCCTTCCCGGTATCCGAACCCGTTACAGTGCCCTCTGTACGTGAGAGTCTAGAATCTCTCGCGATCGCAAATGCTGAAAGTTTTGCTGTCAGCCGCGGTGACAGTTCTCTATTTGTTTACGACTCGCAGCAACACCCCACCCCGTGAACTGGTTACCCGTCAAGCTTGCTGTCATACCGTGTTCACTTTTCTATGTGCTCTCGCGATCCGTAAACTATCTTCTACTTTAGCTGTGCAATATCTCTCTCCTTTTCGGTTTCCTTAATTTCCACATCTAATACAGCTAACTTAACCGTGGGTCGCTTTAGTTGTTTTCCGGTTGCTGTACGAACAATCGCTTGTCTTACCCGCCCGTCTCGTCCTGCATGGACTTCTTCGACTACTGCCCTAGTCCATTCTTTTCGATCTCCCTCTATTACAAACACCAAATCGCCTTCCTTTAGCTGAACCTGGTCGTCGTGCCACTTTGGCCGTTTGTTTAGCGATGGGAAGTATTCTTTTACCCAACGATCCCATAAGTGGTAGGACAACTGCTGTGACCTCTTGTAGCTGTGTCTAAGTGCTTGTGTTACACTCGGACAGAAGCGCATATGTGTCTGGGCGCCTGCTGAACTTCCGAGTAGAAAGTGGTTTGGTGTGAGGGATTCTACATCTGACGAAAGCGACGTATATGTCAACGGCCTGGAATTGATCAAATTCTCCGAGTCAGCTAACACGCTCAACACCCGCTGCGCAAAGCGATCGAAAACTCAGCGTCTCGCTCAATGTAGCTAGAGAGCAAGAACCAATAAAAGGTAAAAGGATGGTGAAGAGGGGAAGGAGGGGAGAAAGAAAACGTGGGTGTGAACTATTTTGCGACCATAATCATTTTTGAACCAACATGCCCGCTGCGCAAAGCGACGCAAGAAATCATGGCGTTCGGAGAATTTTATCATGCCTTCTTTTTCCCTCCAACGGCAAATTTGTCAAGCAGCCAGTCGAGCTACCCGTCCCTGGCTCCGCCTCATACCCCTCGCCTGAACGCGCTGTCGAAGGTTTAGATGTGTTGGTGCGTCAGACGGCCAATCGCCGTCGTCCGTGCTTTTTCCCTCCATAGCGCTATCTCTTTCTCGCTTGTGGCCAATGCTCATGAGTTGCTGTGGCGCTTAAAAAGCCGTTACTAAACATTGCAGCGAGGAAGTTGCATTTTCACAAATCAAACCAAAAAAGCGCAATGAGTTCAATCGCTGCAATGTAAAAATGACCAAGGAATCGCTAGCTCACGCTGGAGGGTTTGCTGTGCAACGGGCAAAACCCTAATTCGCATTAGCACGTTCAGCCTGGCGCTGTTTTTCATCAACATTCCGTTCCGCCGGCATCTAGAACGCAAGCTGATTGTAAAATCGGCATACTGGAAAGTTCACTGGCAGTCCCTGGGGCCTGCCATCGAACTGAACGTGCTAAACATAAAGCATAATTTTATTACACTAAGCTTTTGCTTTCGTATGGTGTAGATTACACAGATATACCAAGCCGCCTGCGCATGGGTGTGAGTGTGCGTGTGTATGCAAAACTGTCGCCGAATGTATGCTCTTCCGGAATGTTATGATCGACCGGTCAAAGAAAGGAAGGTGTTCATGACAGTGACGGAGTAGGGGAATCGGGTGCCCTAGGCGGAAAGACGGTCGCTGTAAATGGTAACTGATGACCGGGAGGAGGGGGTACTGGAGGGGGTACAGCTGTTGGGAGATATAACAGTATACTTAAATCGTTGGCGCGGGGGGGGAGGGAGTGGGACCCCTACGATCATCACAGGCCCTAAAATTGTTGTCGGCATGGGGGAGGGGGGGGGGGGTAAATGTTTCTCCAGCCACAGGACCATCTTTCCCGGGGCCTTTATCGCTAATACTCTGTCCACTTGTTGTTGTTGTTTTATTTTTTTACGAGGCCTCTGTCCACTTGTAGACATACGGCATACTACAGACTAGAGATCTTCGGCGACCGCCTAGTCCGCCTACCGTTAGATCCGCCGCTGGTTCATGACGGTGTTTTTTTTATTGTGGAGGTGCATCCTTCCCTATGCCTGCAGCGTATGCATCGGGTAGGAGACAGTGTGACAGTATGCAAGTTGCCCGCAAGATAGGAGCTGTCCCGCGGCACCGCCACCATTCCGCACATCGTAACAGCATGCCCGTCGTGGGTTCTAACCACGTATGAACCGTCCGCCGTAGCAAGGGCTGACAAACCGGCTACGTGGTACTCAAGTCCTAAAATGGCCGGCATGATCGCGCTGGCTATTACGCCAACAATAATAATAATAATAAGAAGAAATTAGCATAACATTCCACGCCCGGGGAAGAGTTTGGCTTGTCTTTGATGCTGCCGGGCTACCGATGTGACGCGACAAATGCACGGAATGCACTCGACCAAAGGACATTAACCTCCCGAGCCGAACCCATTCCAAGGCAGTGCCGGTCGCTCGGCGTCATGATACCGGCTTGCCCAGCCAACAAGCAGCCAGATTCTGGACGGACAGGTACAGCACCATACGCGCACCGTAATAAACAAATCCAGAATCCTCTTTTGTATGAATTCAATTCAAGTTTTGTTTCAACTTGCATCCGCTAGCAGAATTGTGTTGTCTCTCAGGTAGCGAGATAAAAAATGCACGGACTTTGTTGTCGCAGTGGATGAAAATGTACGCATCAGAATCAAACCGTTTTGGGGTTTCCACACGCACGCACACACACACACACACGCAAACACACACACGCATGCACGCACACTTGCACGTACGCGCGCATGCGAGCGCACACCCACGAAAGCGCGAACGCAAGCACGCACCCACGAAAGCGCGCAGGCGAGCGCGCACCCACCACCAATCCCCCCCCCCCCTCTCCCAAACGAGCGAGTACGGCTACCTTATCGGAAGAAAGGCTGGTTCAGCTATCTTGTAGCGCATCATCATCCAAAGCGCCGGGTGGGGTGGGGGATCGCGGCATGGTAGAGCGGACGGTTGCTTTCCCCGCGCTGTGTGTGTGCGTGTGTGTGTGAGACCCCAAAAACTCGATACAGATTTCGGCACATTAAAAAAAATATATATTGCCACTATACACTGTGCTACATGATGCTTAGAAGGTCGTTGAAGCATCAAACATGATCAAATTAAAAAATATTAGATTAGTGTTAGACGTTCTCCTACGCTTGTTTTAAATAGGCTTCGTCACCCTCGACCGGCACGGGCATCGAATGGTCTCATCAGCAGCGGCACGAAATAAAATAAACCATCAATACACCGATAACACTTTAAATCCCAAACCAGCTTCTCCCACAGCGTCTCAAGGTCACACACAAATTAATAAATGCTATCACCCACCAATAACAATACACAACCGCAATGCACATATATGAATCAACGCATACACCACAACACCCAATCAGCTGGCGGCGGAAAGCAAGGGTAGAAGCGCCGCAAGTATAAGTAAGGCAAGGCAGGGTGAGGGAGGGAGAAGAAGCGGACGAAAAAAAGGGCGCCAAATATTTTAAATTTTTTGACCGTTTTTTTGCTCCGCCGCCATAAATAGTTCATCCATTTCGCCAACAGATGGCGCTAACCCTGCGCAGGCCTGCGCAGGAATCGCTGAAGTCCAGCGCGGGAGACCAGCCAAAATCTGCGCTGGCCAGCGCAGATTTTGGTACATTTCCTGCGCTGGAAACTGCTCGAATTTGCGCAGCGGGTGCGCTGGCCAGCGCAGATTTTGGTACATTTCCTGTGCTGGAAACTGCTCGAATTTGCGCAGCGGGCCGTCAAACATTCCCGCTGCGCAAATTCGAGCAGTTTCCAGCGCAGGAAATGTACCAAATTCTGCGCTGGCCAGCGCAGATTTGGCCTAGTCTCCCGCGCTGGACTTCAGCGATTCCCGCGCTGGGTCGAGCAAGTTTAGCACCATCTGTTGGCGAAATGGACGAACTGTTTATGGCGGTGGAGCAAAAAAACGGTAAAAAAATTTAAAAATATTGGCGCCCATTTTCTCGTCCGCTTCTTCTCCCTCCCTCACCCTGCCTTGCCTTACTTGCGCTTCTACCCGTGCCTTCCGCCGCCAGCTGATTGGGTGTTTGTGATGTATGCGTTGATTCATATATGTGCATTGCGGTTGTGTATTGTTATTGGTGGGTGTTAGCATTTATTAATTTGTGTGTGACCTTGAGACGCTGTGGGAGAAGCTGGTTTGGGATTTAAAGTGTTATCGGTGTATTGATGGTTTATTTTATTTCGTGCCGCTGCTGATGAGACCATTCGATGCCCGTGCCGGTCGAGGGTGACGAAGCCTATTTAAAACAAGCGTAGGAGAACGTCTAACACTAATCTAATATATTTTTAATTTGAACATGTTTGACGCTTCAACGACCTTCTAAGCATCATGTAGCAATGTATAGTGGCAATATTTTTTTTTTATGTGCCGAAATCTGTCTCGAGTTTTCGGGTCTCGACACACACACGCACACACACAAAGCGCGGGGAAAGTGACCGTTCACTCTATCATGCCGCGATCCCCCACCCTGCCCGACGCTGTGGATGAGGATGCGATACAAGAAAGCTGAACCAGCCGTTCTACCGATACGGTAGCCGTAATCGATCATGCAGGGGGGGGGGGGTCTGGTGGGGGGGGGGGGGGGAGTGCGTGCTTGCGTTCGCGCTTTCGTGGGTGCGTGCTTGCGTTTGCGCTTTCGCGGGTGCCTGCCCGCGTACACGCGTACGTGCATGTGTGCGTGTGTGTGTGCGTGCGTGCGTGCTCGCGTGCGTGTGTGTGTGTTTTTGTGTGAGTGTGTGTGCGTGCGTGTGGAAACCCCAAAACTATTTGATTCTGATGCGTACATTTTCATCCGCTGCGGCTACAAAGTCCATGCATTTTCGATTTCGCTACCTGAGAGACAACACAACTTTCGGATTGGCACCACGATCTTTACGATCGGTTCTGCTGTTGGGGGTGTTAAAAAGGCACACGATCGAAGCAAACGTGCGTTTGATATGTAGCAAATTTCTTTCGCGCATATGGTGCTGCACCTACCCGTCCAGAATCTGGCGGCTTGTTGGTTTGGAGAAGTTATCATGACGCCGATTGACCGGCATTGCCTTGGAATGGGTTCGGATCGGTAGGTTCATGTTTTAGTCGAGTGAATTCCGTGCATTTGTCGCGCCACAGCGGTAGACCCGGCAGCACCAAAGTCAAAACAAAAACCTTCCCCGAGTGTGGACTGCTATGCTAAGTTCTTCTTCTTCTTATTATTATTATTATTATTATTGGCGTAATAGTCTACGCGATCATGCCGGCCTTTTCAGGACTTGAGTAGCACGTAGCCGGATAGTTAGCCCTTGCTACGGCGGACGGTTCATACGCGGTTAGAACCCACGACGGGCATGCAGATGTGCGGAATGACAGCGGTGCCGCGGGACCGCTCCTATCCAGCGGGTAACTTGCATACTGCCACACTGTCTCCTGCTCGATGCATATGCTGCAGGCAGGGGGAAGGATGCAACTCCACAACAAAAAACACCGTCATGAACCAGCGGTGGACCTAACGGTAGGCGGACTAGGCGGTCGACGAAGATTTCTAGTCTGTAGTATGTCGTATGTCTACAAGTGGACAGAGTATTAGCGACAAGGGCCCCCGGAAAGATGGTCGTTGGTGCCCCGTGGCTGGAGAACCATCTGCACTCTCACACCCCCCACCCCCACCCCACCCCTCATGCCGGCAACAATTTTAGGGCCTGTGACCGATGATCGTTGGGGTTCCATGGCCACCCCCCCTCCATCCGCCTGCAATTTAAGTATAATGTTCAATCTATCTCCCAACAGCTGTGTGCCAGTACCCCTCCTCCCGGTCATCAGTTACCATTTACAGGGGTCTCAATTTGTCTTTCCGCCTTTCATGAACACCTTCCTTTCTTTGAATGATGGATCATAACATTCCGGAAGAGCATACATTCGGCGACAGTTTTGCATACACACGCACACTCACAACCATGCGCAGGATGCTTAGCATATCTATGTAATCCACAACAAACGAAATCAACAGCTTAGTGTTATGCTTAATGCTTAGCACGTTCAGCACGATGGCAGGCCCCAGGGACTGCCAGTGGACTTTCCAGTTTACCGGTTCCACAATCAGCTTGCGTTCTAGATGCCGGCGGAACGGTAAGCTCATGAAAATCAGCGCCGGACTGAACGTGTTAATGCGGATTAGGATTCTGCACGTTGCACAGCAAACCCTCAATCGTGAGCTAGCGTTTCCTTAGTCATTTTTACATTGCAGCAATTGAACTTATTGCGCTTTTTTGGTTTGATTTGTGAAAATGCAACTTCATCGCCGCAATGTTTGTTAACGGCATTTTTAGGCGCCACAACAGCTCGCGAGCATTGACCACACGCGAGAAAGAGATAGCGCTATGGAGGGAAAAAGCACGGACGACGGCTGACAGCGATTGGCCGTCTGACGCACCAACACATCCAAACCTTCGGCAGCGCGCTCAGGCGAGGGGAATGAGGCGGAGCCAGGGACGGGCAGCTCGACGAGCTGCTCGACAAATTTGCCGTTGGAGAGAAAAGGAAGGCATGATAAAATTCTCCGAACGCCTTGATTTCTTCCGTCGCTTTGCGCAGCGGGGACTGCTAATTTACCATTAAATAACTCTTAAATTACCGGTAATTTATTGGTAAGATAGGGGTAAATTATGTCCCATTTGTCTGACTGGGAACGTCACGCAAAATTATCTTTTTTTTTTCATCAAAAAACCATATCTATGAATGAAAAATGACCTCGACGGCATCGTCCATCTATTGAGGAACGTCTAATTTACGAACACACCAAATCCTGGCGCTTTTAACACACTTGATCACATACAAATCAATAATTTCAGGCGTATTGAATACTAACCGAGCAGATATGGTAAAACCATTTCGAGCAGATGTCACTTGGGTATTTCCCTTAAACTGGCACCTTAATCGTCCCTGAAACTGCACCAGTTTAAGGAACTTTTAGAGCAAGTCTTTTAAAATCGACTGTGAAGTGTATTTTTCGATGCATTCTTCTCTATCCTTTGGGAAATAAAGTTTCCAATGCTTATTACCGTCGAAGTTAACCAAATAACGTCATACGAAATGAACCTTCTTTTTTCGTCAAATAATCAGACAAATTAATCTAAAACTAATTGGATCGTCCACTAGAAAAAGGTCTTTCACACACATAAACGAAGATTTGATGCTTTCTTCATGGTTTATTACACACAAAGCCACAATTTTTGGTATCTCAAGCACCATTTGAGCATATCATGTTTAACATTTTTGAAAAAAACGTCACTTGGGTTGGGCACAAAACCCTTATTTAGTATCGTGTCATAACCATCGAGACACTTCGAAAATTAAGTTTTTGGTACTAGGGTAAACGTACCTATAGTGGTGCTAGTACCAATAGTGGTGGTATTGCACTAAAATGCGTCTCATACGATAAATTAACAGTAGTTAAGTTATCTACGATAGTGTGAGATTTTCTCTAGCCCTTTACAAAGAATTTAAAAATGAAATGGGGCCATTCCGTTTATAAGTGACCGAAAAATCCATTATTTTGTAATAGGTATCCACATTTGTCCAAAATCCTTAGGATTTCATAACGATACTCATATTTTTGTTAACATTCTAAATGACCACATAACAACGCAATTATTAGTGTTTTAACATAATTATTATCAAATGATATTGTTTTATTCAAATTCATTGGCTTTTGACCATATTTACGTATTTTAAGTGTTTTTTATGATATTGCCATTATAGGTACACCGAACATGCAAAAACAGGTAATTTTAGCTTTTTTTCGACGACATTTTTGACATGTTGTACTGTTTTCATTAAAATAAGCAACAAAAATGAGTTTTCTGTAAGTAATTTTCCAAACAAAGGCCAAAATTCGCTTATTTGGCTGAGTGAAAAATCGACTTCAAATCAAGCAAACTCTTCTGAGTATGGGTTGACGACATGTACTTTAGTCAATATTTTCATCAACCAAATTCATACATTTTTTACGATCAAATTACGAAAGAAATCATTAGTATCGCAGTAATCCTTGCTATTCACACGAAAACAACTTCAAAACTAAGTTATATTAATATTATACACTGTTTTGAGGCATCCTTGTTTACCACCACTATAGGAACACAATACGACGACTATAGGAACCATACCACCACCATAGGTACAACGAAGCAATCACAAAAATATGTATTTCTTCGTAAATTTGATGTGTTTCATGGTAAAAATGGTTGTGATTGCGAAGATAAAACATATTCCAACTGTTATGTGTTAAATTATTCAAAAAATGTCCTTCCTGACACTTTAAATCCATTAAAATACATCTGTACCACCACAAATTGCACCACTATTGGTACATTTACCCTAGTATAAAAATACTACAATGTAAAATAAACCATGAAGGATTCACAAGTGTTAAAAAGGATTACCTCCATGATATGTTTTAATTTTTTGCTGCTTTGGTTGCCCGATTATTACCTTTGCTGCAGAAAAGTATTTAAAAAAAATGATAATGCAATTCAATTTTGTAGCATAAAAAAGTACTTCTTGGTTTGTTATTATCGCTTATTAATGTGCTAATAGGAAGGATCCTAAGACATAAATATGTTCGAAAAAATCTAAGGAATTAGGTACATAGTTAATTGTTTGAGGGGGATTTCCCGGAGCAACTACGACAACTCTTACTATTATCTTTCTATAGAAAGTTTCATAAAGAAGAAGAACAGACTCCGAATAACAAACCAAAGGTCTACAGCCTGTAAAATTATTGAAAAGGCACACGAACGCTGGTAGATTCCGAAGGGGTTAGCGGTACCTGTTAAAAGAGATGAAATAAATAAAGTATTAATTATTACTGACATCAGGTACAATTGAGTTATTATTATTAAAATTGACATTAATGTTAACTGATGGAAGATGATTGCAAAAAAGAGGAATTTGAATTCTTAGATTATTTCATCACAGTGGAATGGAAACAAAATGGAGCACTCTTCCAAACATTATGAGGGTTCTCCTGATCAAAAGTAATACAAGTATCTCCTAATAAAAATCTGTTTGAAATTTTGTTAATCTTCATGTAGCAATAAAAAAATTACCCTTTTTACCATCCAATTCAGTGATTTTTGGAGATTTTTCAATAACAATGTGAAATAAGTATATTTTTTACAAACCGTTATGTCCAGTTAAACATTGTGAGGGTTGCAAGTTGTCCCGCTCTCGCTCAATGTAGCTAGCGAGCAAGAACATTAACCGTAGAGTTGGCAACCAGATTTACACACGTAAGTTGGCAACCGGCATACCCGGGTATTCCACACGTTTTTATGCAAAAAATTAACGATTTTCATAGGTAAACAATGCTTTCTATATTTTAATGCTGTAAGCAAGTAATGCCGACCATATATTCTCTTCTACTTTATTTATTCATTAATTTTTTGAATTTTATTATAAAAATAACGGTCAAATTGAAATTTGGAATCGCCTGAATTTGATTAAAAAATAAGCACAATACGAAAAGAGGAAGAAGAGAAACGTCATTCTCCATACAAAATGTATGGAATACCCGGGTATGCTGGTTGCCAACTTACGTGGTAAAGTTAAAAAAAAAAAATAAAATACTTACAGGCTG
The DNA here is from genome assembly GCF_017562075.2 of Anopheles merus. NCBI lineage: Eukaryota > Metazoa > Arthropoda > Insecta > Diptera > Culicidae > Anopheles > Anopheles merus. Next base: position 51,995 of record NW_024427631.1, on the reverse strand, counting down.
TTTAAAATTACAACTTTTGCACCAAAAAATCATAACTTAAAAGTTGGGAGGCTACGAAAAATTTCAGGTCAATAAAAGCAATGAATCAAAAGTTATTGCAGTTCGAAGTTGAAAAAAATACCCGGGTATCCGGTTGCCAACTTAAAGGTTAATGATAAAGCGATGTGAAAGGATGGGGAAGAGGGGAAGGAGGAAAGAAAGAGACCCGCTGGGCAAAGCGATCGAAAACTCAGCGTCTCGCTCAATGTAGTTAGAGAGCAAGACCCCCCGCTGTGCAAAGCGACGGAAGGCGTTATGGCGTTCTGAGAATTTTATCATGCCTTCCTTTTCTCTCCAACGGCAAATTTGTCGAGCAGCTCGTCGAGCTACCCGTCCCTGGCTCCGCCTCATACCCCTCGCCTGAGCACGCTGCCGAAGGTTTGGATGTGTTGGTGCGTCAGACGGCCAATCGCTGTCAGCCGTCGTCCGTGCTTTTTCCTTCCATAGCGCCATCTCTTTCTCGCGTGTGGTCAATGCTTGCGAGTTGTTGTGGCGCCTAAAAATGCCGTTAACAAACATTGCGGCGATGAAGTTGCATTTTCACAAATCAAACAAAAAAAGCGCAATGAGTTCAATTGCTGCAATATAAAAATGACTAAGGAATCGCTAGCACGATAGAGGGTTTGCTGTGCAACGCGCAGAACCCTAATTCGCATTAACACATTCAGCCCGGCGCTGAATTTCATGAGCTTACCGTTCCCCCGGCATCTAGAACGCAAGCTGATTGTGAAACCGGTATACTGGAAAGTTCACTGGCAGTCCCTGGGGCCTGCCATCGAACTTAACGTGTTAAGCATTAAGCATAACTTTGCTACACTAAGCTTTTTTTGCTTTCGTATGGTGTAGATTACACAGATATGCTGAGCCGTCTGCGCAAGGGTGTGAGTGTGCGTGTGTGTGCAAAACTGTCGCCGAATGTATGCTTTTCCGGAATGTTATGATCCATCGGAAAGGAAGGTGTTCATGAAAGGCGGAAAGACAAATTGAGACCCCTGTAAATGATAGCTGATGACCGGGAGGAGGGGGTACTGGCATACAGCTGTTAAGAGATTGAACATTATACTTAAATTGCTGGCGTGTTGGGGGTGGGGGGGATTGGCGATGGAACCCCTACGATCATCGGTCACAGGCCCTACAATTGTAGTTGCCATGGGGGGGGGGGGTGCAAATGGTTCTCCTGCCACGGAGCCCCAATGACCATCTTTCCGGGGGCCCTTGTCGCTAACACTCTGTCCACTTGTAGACATACGGCATACTACAGACTAGAGATCTTCGGTGACCGCCTAGTCCGCCTACCGTTAGATCCACCGTTGGTTCATGACGGTGTTTTTTTTACTGTGGAGGTGCATCCTTCCCCTGCCTGCTGCGTATGCACCGGGCAGGAGACAGTGTGGCAGTATGAAAGTTGCACACTGGATAGGAGCGGGCCCGCAGCACCGCCATCATTCCGCACATCTGCATGCCCGTCGTGGGTTCTAATCGCGTATGAACCGTCCGTCATAGCAAGGGATTAGTCACGGCTCCGGCTACGTGGTACTCAAGTCCTGAAAAGGCCGGCATGATCGCGTTGGCTATTCTTCTTCTTCTTCTTTGGCGCAACAACCGCTGTCGGTCAAGGCCTGCCAGTACCCACTAGTAAAGTGAGCTTGGCTTTCAGTGACTTATTGTTACCATAGCAGGATAGTCAGTTCTGCGTATGGGAGCACGGTCTATTCGGGACTTGAACCCATGACGGGCATGTTGTTACGTCGTACGAGTTGACGACTGCACCACCAGACCGGCTCTACGACGACCGGGCGTTGGCTATTACGCCAATAATAATAATAATAATAATAATAATAATAATAATAATAATAATAAAAAGAACTAAGCATAGCAGTCCACACTCGGGTAAGAGTTTGTCTTGACTTTGTTGCTGCTGGGCTACCGCTGTGACGAGACAAATACACGGAATGCACTCGACCAAAACATGAACCTACCGATCCGAACCCATTCCAAGGCATTGCCGGTCAACCGGCGTCATGATAACTACTCCAAACCAACAAGCCACCAGATTCTGGACGGACAGGTGCAGCACCATACGCGCACCGTAATAAACAAATCCAGAATCCTCTATGGATTCAATTCAAAATGTTGTTTCCACTTGCGTCCGCTAGCTGAATTAGAAATAAATGTGCAACAAATCACACGCACGTTTGCTTAAATCATGTGTCTTTTTAATACCCCAACAGCAGAGCCGATCACAAAGATGCCAATGCCAATGGTTGTGTTGTCTCTCAGGTAGCGAGATCGAAAATGCATGGACTTTGTAGCCGCAGCGGATGAATATGTACCCATAAGAATCAAATAGTTTTGGGGTTTCCAAACGCACGCACACACACAAGAACACAAACATGCGCGCGCAAACTCACACACACACACACACACGCACACATGCATGAACGCGCGGACGCCAGCACGCACGCACTCACGCACGCACACACACGCACGCACGCACGCACACACACACGCACGCACGCACGCACACATGCACGTACGCGCGCACGCCAGCACGCACCCACGAAAGCTCGCGCACGAGCACGCGCCCCCGAAGTCGCGCACGCGATCACGCACCCTCCACCAAACCCCCCCCCCCTCCCGCACGAGCGAGTACGGCTACCTTATCGGTAGAACGGCTGGTTCAGCTGTCTTGTAGCGCATCCTCATTCAAAGCGCCGGGCGGGTTGGGGGATCGCGACATGATCCCAGCCAACAATTTCCGAAGGCGCCCCGTGTAAAAAATTTTTACTTTAAGCTTTCCTTAAGTTTTTACACTAGCAGCAGCTAAAGTAAAAACTTTCAGCACGGCACAAACCGACGCACACATTCAAATGCTTGGATTGCTGGTCCTGCTTACGCATACATTTGTATTTATCCCTCCCCTTATATTTTCGGATTGCTGGTTGTAGTAGTGACGCTTTTTCTTTTTGCTTTATGCACACTTTCGCATGCTATTTATTGGTGTTACTCTTTCCACATGCGTTTTGGCACACTCACACTCTGTATACGGCAGGATGCTTCACCCCTTCCAAATGCTGCGGTTGCTTTCTATTACCCTTCCTCTCGTTCTTCCTTCTACCCTCTGCGCTAGGATATCCTCGACTGGTGCTGCGCGTGTTCAGCCGGCGCCTGTCTGGAAATGACGTCACGGACTGGTGCTGCGCATGTTTAGCCGTATCCTAGGCGTCCTTGAAGTGCGCTCTTCTACGAAAGAGCTGTAATGAAATCTGTTGATGAAAATTAACCAATAATTAATCCATGTTTTTTATAACAAACTAAACAATATTTTGCACATAGGATTATAGAAACGCTTACCTTTATATTTTAAAACCGGACACCGTTTTCCTTCTGTCGATCGTTTTGCGGGATGTTGGCAACCGTCGATTAACATGCGCGTGCACTGTAACTTTTTAGACGACAAGCGTTAGTTGAATGTATCCATTGAAGCACACACGAGGATAAGAAACTTACCTTAGAAATTTACAAGGATAAATCATTCCATATTTGAAGAAGAAGGAACACGGCACAAAACGTAAACGAGCAAAGTACGGGGCACAAGAAATCACACATCACTCCAACACATCCTTCCGCAGTGAAAGTTCTGGACAGACTGAGGATGCCTAACACCCGGATGAGCGCGATAGCAGAAAAATCATGGGAGATCGAGAGAGATGTGTAGTCTCGGTTCAGCGGAATACGCATGCAGATGCATGCGTGTGTGTCACTCGAAGGATATCGGTTTCCCCTTCTCCCGTTTTTCGTTCATAGGCCACACGATCGGCGTTGTGCCGTCCAAAATCTAGAGAAAGAAGACATGCTCTCTCGCTTTGGCACACAGGAAAGTTTTCCAATAGCTTCGGTTTTGCTGGTTGGGATAGAGTGAACGGTCACTTTCCCCGCGCTGTGTGCATGTGTGTGTCAAGACCCGAAAACTTGTGACAAATTTCGGCACATTTAAAAAAAAATTTTTTTGCCACTATATATTGTGCTACATGATGCTTAGAAGGTCGTTGAAGCGTCAAACATGTTCAAATTAAAAATATATTAGATTAGTGTTAGACGTTCTCCTACGCTTGTTTTAAGTAGGCTTCGTCACCCTCGATTGCCACGGGCATCGAATGGTCTCATCAGCAGAAATAAAATAAACCATCAATACACCGATAACACTTTGAATCCCAATCCAGCTTCTCCCACAGCGTCTCAAGGCCACACACAAATTAATAAATGCTATCACCCACCAATAACAACAATACACAACCGCAATGCACATACCCGCTGCGCAAAGCGATCGAAAACTTGTCAGCCACTCGCTAAATGTAGATAGAGAGCAAGAACCAATAACGATAAAATGTGGTGAAAGGATGAAGAAAAGGGGAAGGAGGGGAAAAAGAGAACATGGGTGTGAACTATTTTTCGGCAATCATCATTTTTGCGCCAACACGGTTGCGTACCGAAGCTTTTTGTCAAAAAGAGACAAACACATACAGCGCGCTCTCTCGAAATACCGTAAACGCTTCAACCGATCAAGAGCTTCGATCGGTTCTTCGGACATTCTGCTCGCTTTCTCGATCGGTTTCGGCGGAAAGCGAGCTAGAAAGCGAGCTCAAAAACTGCTCGATTTTGTTGTGCGGGATTCGGACATTTCTGCTCGCTTTCTCGATCAGTTTCGGCGGAAACCCGCACAACAAAATCGAGCAGTTTTTGAGCTCGTTTTCTAGCTCGCTTTCCGCCGAAACCGATCGAGAAAGCGAGCAGAAACATCCGAAGAACCGAACGAAGCTCTTGATCGGTTGAAGCGTTTACGGTCGTTCGAGAGAGCGCGCTGTCCGTGTATGTCTCTTTTTGACAAAAAGCTCCGGTACGCGACCGTGTTGGCGCAAAAATGATAATGGCCGAAAAATGTTTCACATCCACGTTTTCTTTCTCCCCTCTTTTCCCTTTCACCTCGCTTTATCGTTATTGGTTTTTGCTCTCTAGCTACATTGAGCGAGTGGCTGAGAAGTTTTCGATCGCTTTGCGCAACGGGGTGTATATCTCTTTTTGACAAAAAAGTTCCGGTACGCGACCGTGATGGCGCAAAAATGATAATGGCCGAAAAATAGGTCACACCCACGTTCTCTTTCTTCTCTCTTTTCCCTTTCACCTCGCTTTATCGTTATTGATTTTTGCTCTCTAGCTACATTGAGCGAGTGGCTGACAAGTTTTCGATCGCTTTGCGCAGCGGGTGTATGTGTTTGTCTCTTTCTGACAAAAAAAGCTCCGGTACGCGACCATGTTGGTTCAAAAATGATTATGGTCGCAAAATAGTTCACACCCACGTTTTCTTTCTCCCCTCCTTCCCCTCTTCACCATCCTTTTACCTTTTATTGGTTCTTGCTCTCTAGCTACATTGAGCGAGACGCTGAGTTTCGATCGCTTTGCGCAGCGGGTGTTGAGCGTGTTAGCTGACTCGGAGAATTTGATCAATTCCAGGCCGTTGACATATACGTCGCTTTCGTCAGATGTAGAATCCCTCACACCAAACCACTTTCTACTCGGAAGTTCAGCAGGCGCCAGACACATATGCGCTTCTGTCCGAGTGTAACACAAGCACTAGACACAGCTACAAGAGGTCACAGCAGTTGTCCTACCACTTATGGGATCGTTGGGTAAAAGAATACTTCCCATCGCTAAACAAACGGCCAAAGTGGCACGACGACCAGGTTCAGCTAAAGGAAGGCGATTTGGTGTTTGTAATAGAGGGAGATCGAAAAGAATGGACTAGGGCAGTAGTCGAAGAAGTCCATGCAGGACGAGACGGGCGGGTAAGACAAGCGATTGTTCGTACAGCAACCGGAAAACAACTAAAGCGACCCACGGTTAAGTTAGCTGTATTAGATGTGGAAATTAAGGAAACCGAAAAGGAGAGAGATATTGCACAGCTAAAGTAGAAGATAGTTTACGGATCGCGAGAGCACATAGAAAAGTGAACACGGTATGACAGCAAGCTTGACGGGTAACCAGTTCACGGGGTGGGGTGTTGCTGCGAGTCGTAAACAAATAGAGAACTGTCACCGCGGCTGACAGCAAAACTTTCAGCATTTGCGATCGCGAGAGATTCTAGACTCTCACGTACAGAGGGCACTGTAACGGGTTCGGATACCGGGAAGGCAAATGACCTCAGGATCGGGAATCGGGTTCCTCGCCATCGCGATTGCTTCAGTAGCATCACGACAGCGAGCGAATATAGTTGAAAAACTTTTTAAAGGTGTACAAAAACCGCGACAAAATAAAGTTTCCACCCAAAGCGAAACTCGGCGAATAAACATTTTTTGACTCCTATGAGAGAACAATTTATATTCCGTTACGCGACTAGTTCGGGAGCTAACAGTGGGTGTTAGCATTTATTAATTTGTGTGTGACCTTGAGACGCTGTGGGAGAAGCTGGATTGGGATTTAAAGTGTTATCGGTGTATTGATGGTTTATTTTATTTCGTGCCGCTGCTGATGAGACCATTCGATGCTCCTGCCAATCGAGGGTGAAGAAGCCTATTTAAAACAAGCGTAGGAGAACGTCTAACACTAATCTAATATTTTTTAATTTGAACATGTTTGATATTTCAACGACCTTCTATGCATCATGTAGCACAGTGTATAGTGGTTATAATTTTTTTTTAAATTTGCCCAAATCTGTCTCGAGTTTTTGGGTCACGACACACACACGCACACACACAGCGCGGGGAAAGTGATCGTTCACTCTATCATGCCACGATCCCCCACCCCGCCCGGCGCTTTGAATGAGGATGCGCTACAAGATAGCTGAACCAGCCGTTCTACCGATAAGGTAGCCGTTCTCGCTCGTGCGGGAGGGAGGGGAGAGGGGTTGGTGGAGGGTGCGTGCTCGCGTGCGCGACTTCGGGGGTGCGTGCTCGCGAACGCGCTTTCGTGGGTGCGTGCTGGCGTGCGCGCTTTCGTGCGTGTGTGCTCGCGTACGTTCATGTGTGCGTGCGCGCGTTCATGCATGTGCGTGTGTGTGTGTGTGTGTGTGTGTGTGTGTGTGTGTGTGTGTGTGTGTGTGTTGTGTGTGTGTTGTGTGTGTGTGTGTGTGTGTGTTGTGTGTGTGTGTGTGTTGTGTGTGTGTGTGGTGTGTGTGTGTGTGTGTGTGTGTGTGTGTGTGTGTGTGTGGTGTGTGTGTGTGTGTGTGTGTGTGCGTGCGTGCGTGCAAAAACCCCACAACTGTTTGTAGCCGCAGTGGATGAAAATGTACGCATTTTTGAGGTTGCGCATCTCGCTACCTGAGAGGCAACACAACCATTGGATTGGCACTACCATTTTTGCGACCGGTTCTGCTGTTGGGGTGTTAAAAAGAAACACTAAGCAAACGTGCGTGTGATATGTAGCACATTTCTTTCCCATTCAGCTAGCGGATGCAAGTGGAAACAACATTTTGCATTGAATTCATGCAAAAGAGGATCCTGGATTTATTCATTACGGTGCGCGTATGGTGCTGCACCTGCCCGTCCAGAATCTGGCGGCTTGTTGGTTTGTATTCGTTATCATGACGCCGATTGCCGGCAATGCCTTGAAATGGGTTCGGATCGGTAGGTTCATGTTTTGGTCGATTGCATTCCGTTGATTTGTCGCGCCACAGCGGTAGACCCGGTAGCAACAAAGTCATAACAAACTCTTTCCCGGTACGGATGGCGCTTCAAAGTTCTTTTTCTTTTTATTATTCTTGTCATTACGGCCTACGCGATCATGTTGGCCTTTTCAGGACTTGACGTACACGTAGCCGGATGGTCACCTCTTGCTACGGCGGACGGTTCATACGCGGTTAGAACCCACGACGGGCATGCAGATGTGCGGAATGATGGCGGTGCCGCGGGCCCGCTCCTATCCAGTGTGCAACTTGCATACTGCCACACTGTCTCCTGCCCGATGCATACGCTGCAGGCAGGACGAAGGATGCACCACGATAAAAATAACACCGTCATGAACCAGCGGCGGGTCTAACGATAGGCGGACTAGGCGGTCGCCGAAGATCTCTAGTCTGTAGTATGCCGTATGTCTACAAGTGGACAGATTATTAGCGACAAGGGCCCCCGGAAAGATGTTCGTTTTGCCATGTGACTGCAGAACCATTTGCACTCCCCCCTTCCCGCCCCAACATGCCGGCAACAACCGATGATCTGCCTGTGACCGATGATCGTAGGGGTCCCATGGCCACCCCCACCCCCTCCGCCGACAATTTAAGTATACTGTTATATCTCCCAACAGCTGTGTGCCAGTACCCACTCCCCCCGGTCATCAGTTACCATTTACAGGGGCCACAACTCGTCTTTCCGCCTTTCATGAACACCTTCCTTTCTTTGAATGATGGATCATAACATTCCGGAAGAGCATACATTCGGCGACAGTTTTGCACGCACACTCACACCCTTGCGTAGACAGCTTAGCATATCTGTATAATCTACACCATACGAAAGCAAAAGCTTATGGTAACAAAGTTATGCTTAATGCTTAACACGTTCAGTTTGATGGCAGGCCCCAGGGACTGCCAGTGAACTTTCCAGTATGCCGGTTTCACAATCAGCTTGCATTCTTGAAGCCGGCAGAACAGAATGTTGATGAAAATCAGCGCCGGGCTGAATGTGTAAATGCGAATTAGGGTTCTGCGCGTTGCACAGCATACCCTCCAGCGTGAGCTAGCTATTCCGTAGTCAATTTTACATTGCAGCGTTTGAACTCATTGCGCTTTTTTGGTTTGATTTGTGAAAATGCAACTTCATCGCCGCAATGTTTGTTAACGGCTTTTTAAGCGCCACAGCAGCTCATGAGCATTAAACATACGCGAGAAAGAGATAGCGCTATGGAGGGAAAAAGCACGGATGACGGCTGACAGCGATTGGCCGTCTGACACACCAACACATCAATAGCTGTCACAGCGCGCTCAGGCGAGAGGAATGAGGCGGAGCCAGGGACGGGCAGCTCGACGAGCTGTACGACAAATTTGCCGTCGGAGAGAAAAGGAAGGCATGATAAAATTCTTCAAAAGCCAAGATTTCTTCCATCGCTTCCCGCTGCGCAAAGCGATCGAAAACTTGTCAGCCACTCACTCAATGTGGCTAGAAAGCAAGAATCAATAACGATAAAGCGTGGTGAAAGGGAAAAGAGGTGAGAAAGAAAACGTGGATGTGACACATTTTTCGGCCATTATCATTTTTGCGCCGTCACGGTCACGTACCGGAGCTTTTTTGTCAAAAAGACATACACATACAGCGCGCTCTCTCGAACGACCGTAAACGCTTCAATCGATCAAGAGCTTCGATCGGTTCTTCGGACATTTCTGCTCGCTTTCTCGATCGGTTTCGGCGGAAAGCGAGCTAGAAAGCGAGCTCAAAAACTGCTCGATTTTGTTGTGCGGGATCATTTTTGCGCCAACACGGTCGCGTACCGGCCCGCACAACAAAATCGAGCAGTTTTTGAGCTCGCTTTCTAGCTCGCTTTCCGCCGAAACCGATCGAGAAAGCGAGCAGAAATGTCCGAAGAACCGATCGAAGCTCTTGATCGGTTGAAGCGTTTACGGTATTTCGAGAGAGCGCGCTGTATGTGTTTGTCTCTTTTTGACAAAAAAGCTTCGGTACGCAACCGTGTTGGCGCAAAAATGATGATTGCCGAAAAATAGTTCACACCCATGTTCTCTTTTCCCCTCCTTCCCCTTTTCTTCATCCTTTCACCACATTTTATCGTTATTGGTTCTTGCTCTCTATCTACATTTAGCGAGTGGCTGACAAGTTTTCGATCGCTTTGCGCAGCGGGGGAGCTTTTTTGTCAAAAAGAGACATACACGGACAGCGCGCTCTCTCGAACGACCGTAAACGCTTCAACCGATCAAGAGCTTCGTTCGGTTCTTCGGATCCCGCTGTACAAAGCGACGGAAGGCGTTATGGCGTTCTGAGAATTTTATCATGCCTTCCTTTTCTCTCCAACGGCAAATTTGTCGAGCAGCTCGTCGAGCTGCCCGTCCCTGGCTCCGCCTCATTCCCCTCGCCTGAGCGCGCTGCCGAAGGTTTGGATGTGTTGGTGCGTCAGACGGCCAATCGCTGTCAGCCGTCGTCCGTGCTTTTTCCCTCCATAGCGCCATCTCTTTCTCGCGTGTGGTCAATGCTCATGAGTTGCTGTGGCGCTTAAAAAAGCTGTTAACAAACATTGCGGCAATGTAGTTGCATTTTCACAAATCAAACCAAAAAAGCGCAATAAGTTCAATTGCTGCAATGTAAAAATGACTAAGGAATCGCTAGTTTACGCAGGAGGGTTTGCTGTGCAACGCGCAGAATCCTAATCCGCATTAACACGTTCAGTCCGGCGCTGATTTTCATGAGCTTACCGTTCCGCCGGCATCTAGAACGCAAGCTGATTGTGGAACCGGTAAACTGGAAAGTCCACTGGCAGTCCCTGGGGCCTGCCATCGTGCTGAACGTGTTAAGCAGTAAGCATAGCACTAAGATTTTGCTTTCGCCTGTTGTGGATTACATAGATATGCTAAGCATCCTGCGCATGGTTGTGAGTGTGCGTGTGTATGCAAAACTGTCGCCGAATGTATGCTCTTCCGGAATGTTATGATCCATAGGTCAAAGAAAGGAAGGTGTTCATGAAAGGCGGAAAGACGAATTGAGGCCCCTGTAAATGGTAACTGATGACCGGGAGGAGGGGTACTGGCACACAGCTGTTGGGAGATAGATTGAACATTATACTTAAATTGCAGGCGGATGGAGGGGGGGTGGCCATGGAACCCCAACGATCATCGGTCACAGGCCCTAAAATTGTTGCCGGCATGAGGGGTGGGGTGGGGGTGGGGGGTGTGAGAGTGCAGATGGTTCTCCAGCCACGGGGCACCAACGACCATCTTTCCGGGGGCCCTTGTCGCTAATACTCTGTCCACTTGTAGACATACGGCATACTACAGACTAAAAATCTTCGGCGACCGCCTAGTCCGCCTACCGTTAGGTCCACCGCTGGTTCATGACGGTGTTTTTTCTATCGTGGAGGTGCATCCTTCCCCCTGCCTGCAGCGTATGCATCGAGCAGGAGACAGTGTGGCAGTATGCAAGTTGCACGCTGGATAGGAGCGGGCCCGCGACACCGCCATCATTCCGCACATCTGCATGCCCGTCGTGGGTTCTAACCGCGTATGAACCGTCCGCCGTAGCAAGGGCTGACTATCCGGCTACGTGGTACTCAAGTCCTGAAAAGGCCGGCATGATCGCGTAGACTATTACGCCTTAGCAATAAGCCTTAATAATAAGAACTTAGCATAGCAGTCCACACTCGGGGAAGGTTTTTGTTTTGACTTTGGTGCTGCCGGGCTACCGCTGTGACGAGACAAATACACGGAATGCACTCGACCAAAACATGAACCTACCGATCCGAACCCATTCCAAGGCATTGCCGGTCAATCGGCGTCATGATAACTACTCCAAACCAACAAGCCACCAGATTCTGGACGGACAGGTGCAGCACCATACGCGCACCGTAATAAACAAATCCAGAATCTTCTTTTGTATGAATTCAATTCAAAATGTTGTTTCCACTTGGGTCCGCTAGCTGAATTAGAAATAAATGTACAATATATCACACGCACGTTTGCTTAGATCGTGTGTCTTTTTAATACCCCCAACAGCAGAGCCGATCGCAAAGATGCCAATGCCAATGGTTGTGTTGTCTCTCAGGTAGCGAGATCGAAAATGCATGGACTTTGTAGCCGCAGCGGATGGAAATGTACGCATCAGAATCAAATAGTTTTGGGGTTTCCACACACACACACACACACACACACACACACACACACACACACACACACACCACACACACACACACACACCACACACACACACACACACACCACACACACACACACACACACACACACACACACACACACACACACACACACACACCACACACAACACACACACACACACCACACACACACACACACACACACACACACACACACACACACACACCACACACACACACACACACACACACACACACACACACACACACACACACACACACACACACACACACACACGCACGCAGACACACACACACACACACACACACACACACACACACACACACACACACACACACACACACACACACACACACACACACACACACATGCACGTACGCGTGCACACACACATGCACGTACGCGTGCACACACACATGCACGTACGCGCGCACGCGAGCACGCACTCACGAAAGCGCGCACGCGATAACGCACCTACGAACCCACGCACACGCACGAGCGAGTACGGCTACGTTATCGGTAGAACGGCTGATTCAGCTATCTTGTAGCGCATCCTCATCCAAAGCGCCGGGCGGGGTGGGGATCGCGACATGATAGAGTTAACGGTCACTTTCCCCGCGCTTTGTGTGTGTGCGTGTGTGTGCCGACCCGAAAACTCGAGACAGATTTCGGCACATAAAAAAAAAATATTGCCACTATACATTGCTACATGATGCTTAGAAGGTCGTTGAAGCGTCAAACATGTTCAAATTAAAAAATATTAGATTAGTGTTAGACGTTCTCCTACGCTTGTTTTAAATAGGCTTCTTCACCCTCAGTTGGCAGGGGCATCGAATGGTCTCATCAGCAGCGGCACGAAATAAAATAAACCATCAATACACCGATAACACTTTAAATCCCAATCCAGCTTCTCCCACATCGTCTCAAGGTCACACACTAATTAATAAATGCTAACACCCACCAATAACAATACATAACCGCAATGCACATATAAGTATCAACGCATACACCACAACACCCAATCAGCTGGCGGCGGAAGGCACGGGCTGAAGCTCAAGTAAGGCAAGCCAAGGGTGAAGGAGGGAGAGGAGATGAAGAAGCGGACGAAAAAATGGGCGCCATTATTTTTTTTAATTTTTTGACCGTTTTTATTTTTTTGCTCCGCCGCCGCCCGAACTGCCCGAACTGCCCGAATTGCGCGACCCAGCGCAGGAATCGCTGAAGTCCAGCGCGTGAGACGAGCCAAAATCTGCGCTGGCCAGCGCAGATTTTGGTACATTTTCTGCGCTGGAAACTGCTCGAATTTGCGCAGCGGGATGTTTCTGCTCGCTTTCTCGATCGGTTTCGGCGGAAAGCGAGCTAGAAAGCGAGCTCAAAAACTGCTCGATTTTGTTGTGCGGGAGCTCAAAAACTGCTCGATTTTGTTGTGCGGGTCTCTCCCCGCTGCGCAAAGCGATCGAAAACTTGTCAGCCACTCGCTCAATGTAGCTAGAGAGCAAAAACCAATAACGATAAAGCGAGGTGAAAGGGAAAAGACCCGCACAACAAAATCGAGCAGTTTTTGAGCTCGCTTTCTAGCTCGCTTTCCGCCGAAACCGATCGAGAAAGCGAGCAGAAATGTCCGAAGAACCGATCGAAGCTTTTGATCGGTTGAAGCGTTTACGGTATTTCGAGAGAGCGTGCTGTATGTGTATGTCTCTTTTTGACAAAAAAGCTCCGGTACGCGATCGTGTTGGCGCAAAAATGATAATGGCCGAAAAATGTTTCACATCCACGTTCTCTTTCTTTTCTCTTTTCCCTTTCACCTCGCTTTATCGTTATTGGTTTTTGCTCTCTAGCTACATTGAGCGAGTGGCTGACAAGTTTTCGATCGCTTTGCGCAGCGGGTGTGTATGTCTCTTTTTGACAAAAAAGTTCCGGTACGCGACCGTGTTGGCGCAAAAATGATAATGGCCGAAAAATAGGTCACACCCACGTTCTCTTTCTCCCCTCCTTCCCCTCTTCTCTATTCTTTTTCCTCACTTTATCATTGTTGGTTCTTGCTCTCTAGCTACATTGAGCGAGAGGTTGAAAAGTTTTCGATCGCTTTGCGCAGCGGGTATGTGTTTATCTCTTTCTGACAAAAAAGCTCCGGTACATGACCGTGATGGCGCAAAAATGATAGTGGCCGAAAAAAAGTTCACACCCACGTTCTCTTTCATCCCTCCTTCCCCTCTTCCCCATCTTTTCACCTTGCTTTATCATTATTGGTTCTTGCTCTCTAGCTACATTGAGTGAGAGGTTGAGAATTTTTCGATTGCTTTGCGCAGCGGGTAGCTACATTGAGCGAGTGGCTGACAAGTTTTCGATCGCTTTGCGCAGCGGGAATGGCTCGAAGCAACGGGCAATAGCGGAGCAGAAAGGAGGAAAGAAAGGGTGAGAGGGGAGAATACCCGCACAACAAAATCGAGCAGTTTTTGAGCTCGCTTTCTAGCTCGCTTTCTGCCGAAACCGATCGAGAAAGCGAGCAGAAACGTCCGAAGAACCGAACGAAGCTCTTGATCGGTTGAAGCGTTTACGGTATTTCGAGAGAGCGCGCTGTATGTGTATGTTTCTTTTTGACAAAAAAGCTCCGGTACGCGACCGTGTTGGCGCAAAAATGATAATGGCCGAAAAATAGTTCACACCCACGATCTCTTTCTCCCCTCCTTCCCCTCTTCTCTATTCTTTTTCCTCACTTTATCATTGTTGGTTCTTGCTCTCTAGCTACATTGAGCGAGAGGTTGAAAAGTTTTCGATCGCTTTGCGCAGCGGGTATGTGTTTATCTCTTTCTGACAAAAAAGCTCCGGTACATGACCGTGATGGCGCAAAAATGATAGTGGCCGAAAAAAAGTTCACACCCACGTTCTCTTTCATCCCTCCTTCCCCTCTTCCCCATCTTTTCACCTTGCTTTATCATTATTGGTTCTTGCTCTCTAGCTACATTGAGTGAGAGGTTGAGAATTTTTCGATTGCTTTGCGCAGCGGGTAGCTACATTGAGCGAGTGGCTGACAAGTTTTCGATCGCTTTGCGCAGCGGGAATGGCTCGAAGCAACGGGCAATAGCGGAGCAGAAAGGAGGAAAGAAAGGGTGAGAGGGGAGAATACCCGCACAACAAAATCGAGCAGTTTTTGAGCTCGCTTTCTAGCTCGCTTTCTGCCGAAACCGATCGAGAAAGCGAGCAGAAATGTCCGAAGAACCGATCGAAGCTCTTGATCGGTTGAAGCGTTTACGGAATTTCGAGAGAGCGCGCTGTATGTGTATGTCTCTTTTTGACAAAAAAGCTCCGGTACGCGATCGTGTTGGCGCAAAAATGATAATGGCCGAAAAATGTTTCACATCCACGTTCTCTTTCTTTTCTCTTTTCCCTTTCACCTCGCTTTATCGTTATTGATTTTTGCTCTCTAGCTACATTGAGCGAGTGGCTGACAAGTTTTCGATCGCTTTTCGCAGCGGGTAGTGAGCGAAAGCACTCACAGCCGGTGAGTGCGTAGCTTAAATGGATAGCGGTCCCGTCCGGCAAATTGAGTGTATTTTTTGAGTGATTTGAGTACCGTCCCCCGTTAGCAGTTACTCTTGGAGGAATGAGTTACACCCTCGCGCGAGCCCTCGCCCTCCCCACCCGTAACGCACGGTGCGCTCTGCAGTTCTCAAAGTGTTCGTGTTCTTTCCAGTCATGCTACCAACACATCCAAAGATATTTGTTTCTTTCTCGTTTTCTTTCATGCATAGACACGATCACAAATACGCACTTATTCTAACAACAAACACAAACACGGTCATGTTTTATTTCATTAAACACTTTATTGAAACATAAAGTACACTTTCACAACACATTTAGAATCCTTCATACTCACGAATGGCGTCATACTGCAAAGTACCGGGTCGAGCCAGGCAGCGGGAAACTTGTCCACAATCTGCGTTGCCTCTGTTCAGCAAAATCTTACCTGTCGATCCACGCACTGCATGTGCGTCTGTGCACATTGTTTGTTCACTTCACACTTCACCAAAACACACCGGCGCACGAGACTTTGAACGAAATGCGCATTAACGCACGAACACTGCGCGCGGGACTTACCACAAATCGCGCACAACCATCTCCGACAAAGCGTCGCGCTGTACTGGTGGTTCCCGCTGCGCAAAGCGATCGAAAACTTGTCAGCCACTCGCTCAATGTAGCTAGAGAGCAAAAATCAATAACGATAAAGCGAGGTGAAAGGGAAAAGAGAAAAGAAAGAGAACGTGGATGTGAAACATTTTTCGGCCATTATCATTTTTGCGCCAACACGATCGCGTACCGGAGCTTTTTTGTCAAAAAGAGACATACACATACAGCGCGCTCTCTCGAAATACCGTAAACGCTTCAACCGATCAAGAGCTTCGATCGGTTCTTCGGACATTTCTGCTCGCTTTCTCGATCGGTTTCGGCGGAAAGCGAGCTAGAAAGCGAGCTCAAAAACTGCTCGATTTTGTTGTGCGGGTTTTGTACGCGTCCCGCTGCGCAAAGCGATCGAAAACTTGTCAGCCACTCGCTAAATGTCCCGCTGCGCAAATTCGAGCAGTTTCCAGCGCAGGAAATGTACCAAAATCTGCGCTGGCCAGCGCAGATTTGGCCTAGTCTCCCGCGCTGGACTTCAGCGATTCCCGCGCTGGGTCGAGCAAGTTTAGCACCATCTGTTGGCGAAATGGACGAACTGTTTATGGCGGTGGAGCAAAAAAACGGTAAAAAAATTTAAAAATATTGGCGCCCATTTTCTCGTCCGCTTCTTCTCCCTCCCTCACCCTGCCTTGCCTTACTTGCGCTTCTACCCGTGCCTTCCGCCGCCAGCTGATTGGGTGTTTGTGATGTATGCGTTGATTCATATATGTGCATTGCGGTTGTGTATTGTTATTGGTGGGTGTTAGCATTTATTAATTTGTGTGTGACCTTGAGACGCTGTGGGAGAAGCTGGTTTGGGATTTAAAGTGTTATCGGTGTATTGATGGTTTATTTTATTTCGTGCCGCTGCTGATGAGACCATTCGATGCCCGTGCCGGTCGAGGGTGACGAAGCCTATTTAAAACAAGCGTAGGAGAACGTCTAACACTAATCTAATATATTTTTAATTTGAACATGTTTGACGCTTCAACGACCTTCTAAGCATCATGTAGCAATGTATAGTGGCAATATTTTTTTTTTATGTGCCGAAATCTGTCTCGAGTTTTCGGGTCTCGACACACACACGCACACACACAAAGCGCGGGGAAAGTGACCGTTCACTCTATCATGCCGCGATCCCCCACCCTGCCCGACGCTGTGGATGAGGATGCGATACAAGAAAGCTGAACCAGCCGTTCTACCGATACGGTAGCCGTAATCGATCATGCAGGGGGGGGGGGGTCTGGTGGGGGGGGGGGGGGAGTGCGTGCTTGCGTTCGCGCTTTCGTGGGTGCGTGCTTGCGTTTGCGCTTTCGCGGGTGCCTGCCCGCGTACACGCGTACGTGCATGTGTGCGTGTGTGTGTGCGTGCGTGCGTGCTCGCGTGCGTGTGTGTGTGTTTTTGTGTGAGTGTGTGTGCGTGCGTGTGGAAACCCCAAAACTATTTGATTCTGATGCGTACATTTTCATCCGCTGCGGCTACAAAGTCCATGCATTTTCGATTTCGCTACCTGAGAGACAACACAACTTTCGGATTGGCACCACGATCTTTACGATCGGTTCTGCTGTTGGGGGTGTTAAAAAGGCACACGATCGAAGCAAACGTGCGTTTGATATGTAGCAAATTTCTTTCGCGCATATGGTGCTGCACCTACCCGTCCAGAATCTGGCGGCTTGTTGGTTTGGAGAAGTTATCATGACGCCGATTGACCGGCATTGCCTTGGAATGGGTTCGGATCGGTAGGTTCATGTTTTAGTCGAGTGAATTCCGTGCATTTGTCGCGCCACAGCGGTAGACCCGGCAGCACCAAAGTCAAAACAAAAACCTTCCCCGAGTGTGGACTGCTATGCTAAGTTCTTCTTCTTCTTATTATTATTATTATTATTATTGGCGTAATAGTCTACGCGATCATGCCGGCCTTTTCAGGACTTGAGTAGCACGTAGCCGGATAGTTAGCCCTTGCTACGGCGGACGGTTCATACGCGGTTAGAACCCACGACGGGCATGCAGATGTGCGGAATGACAGCGGTGCCGCGGGACCGCTCCTATCCAGCGGGTAACTTGCATACTGCCACACTGTCTCCTGCTCGATGCATATGCTGCAGGCAGGGGGAAGGATGCAACTCCACAACAAAAAAACACCGTCATGAACCAGCGGTGGACCTAACGGTAGGCGGACTAGGCGGTCGACGAAGATTTCTAGTCTGTAGTATGTCGTATGTCTACAAGTGGACAGAGTATTAGCGACAAGGGCCCCCGGAAAGATGGTCGTTGGTGCCCCGTGGCTGGAGAACCATCTGCACTCTCACACCCCCCACCCCCACCCCACCCCTCATGCCGGCAACAATTTTAGGGCCTGTGACCGATGATCGTTGGGGTTCCATGGCCACCCCCCCTCCATCCGCCTGCAATTTAAGTATAATGTTCAATCTATCTCCCAACAGCTGTGTGCCAGTACCCCTCCTCCCGGTCATCAGTTACCATTTACAGGGGCCTCAATTCGTCTTTCCGCCTTTCATGAACACCTTCCTTTCTTTGACCTATGGATCATAACATTCCGGAAGAGCATACATTCGGCGACAGTTTTGCATACACACGCACACTCACAACCATGCGCAGGATGCTTAGCATATCTATGTAATCCACAACAAACGAAATCAACAGCTTAGTGTTATGCTTAATGCTTAGCACGTTCAGCACGATGGCAGGCCCCAGGACTGCCAGTGGACTTTCCAGTTTACCGGTTCCACAATCAGCTTGCGTTCTAGATGCCGGCGGAACGGTAAGCTCATGAAAATCAGCGCCGGACTGAACGTGTTAATGCGGATTAGGATTCTGCACGTTGCACAGCAAACCCTCAATCGTGAGCTAGCGTTTCCTTAGTCATTTTTACATTGCAGCAATTGAACTTATTGCGCTTTTTTGGTTTGATTTGTGAAAATGCAACTTCATCGCCGCAATGTTTGTTAACGGCATTTTTAGGCGCCACAACAGCTCGCGAGCATTGACCACACGCGAGAAAGAGATAGCGCTATGGAGGGAAAAAGCACGGACGACGGCTGACAGCGATTGGCCGTCTGACGCACCAACACATCCAAACCTTCGGCAGCGCGCTCAGGCGAGGGGAATGAGGCGGAGCCAGGGACGGGCAGCTCGACGAGCTGCTCGACAAATTTGCCGTTGGAGAGAAAAGGAAGGCATGATAAAATTCTCCGAACGCCTTGATTTCTTCCGTCGCTTTGCGCAGCGGGGTAGATAGAGAGCAAGAACCAATAACGATAAAATGTGGTGAAAGGATGAAGAAAAGGGGAAGGAGGGGAAAAAGAGAACATGGGTGTGAACTATTTTTCGGCAATCATCATTTTTGCGCCAACACGGTTGCGTACCGAAGCTTTTTTGTCAAAAAGAGACAAACACATACAGCGCGCTCTCTCGAAATACCGTAAACGCTTCAACCGATCAAGAGCTTCGATCGGTTCTTCGGACATTTCTGCTCGCTTTCTCGATCGGTTTCGGCGGAAAGCGAGCTAGAAAGCGAGCTCAAAAACTGCTCGATTTTGTTGTGCGGGGTAGGAGGGGGGACATACGGAGCGATGGTTCGATGCTGCAGTGTAAGCGAGACAACACGATGTGACGAGCAGCTCAAAGTTATTGAGCTCGCTGAAAGAAGACACACACATTCACAGACGGCTCGTCAAAGCACGGTATTTGTATTGGTGCTAGTGAAGCGCGCGTGTAAAACAGAATGCGAACTCTCATCGCAGCGTGTTTCTCCTTGCTTCCTCAAGCTTCCTCATACCCCTCGGCCTGAATCACTCAAAATTTGGGGTCTCATTGTTTGCGTGGGGTAGCTTAAACGATCAAGCCTCTCGTGAGCGGGCACTCAGCGTGGCTTAAACTTTTGAATGCCAATAAGCTATGTTTAAGCTACGAGTTTAAGCCTACATGTCGCACGATTTCTGTCAGAAGGGAATAGCGTATCTCGAATGTTAGCGGAAGTCGATTTTCGAGGATTTCAGTCAAATTATAACTAATTTTCGTATAATTTTACATGAAGCGTTAGGTTTTAGCCACTAAATTAGTTATTTGATCTGATTTCAACTGAACATTACAATTTTATACCTTTTGAAATGGTTTTCAATATTCAACCAAAAGGAAATTTATTTTGCATTTGACATTCGATGTCTCAAATTAGTACAATTTACTCAAAGAATCGCCAAATTTAGAAAAAAAGCGTATAGAGAAATCTCGTATATCGAGTATGGCGTATATCGGGGAATACATGTATAGCCACACGAGGAAGGCGCTCCTTCGCGATCACATGAAAATGTGGTAGTGTGAAATCAAGTTTGCAAGCGGTAGGACGCGTCGATGCGTGCCCGTTTTTTTTCTCTCGTGGAACCAGTACGGAAAAACTATTTGGTAAGTACAGTTTTTTTCAATAAAGGGTTATATCAATCTTCATCAAACTGAATTGTATTGATAATTGTGATATAAAATCAATTTCGTTTCTTAAAGAAATCGTAACACACGCACGCACGTGGAAGTGAGCACGGACCACGATAGAAGCAATATTCAATTGGTTGGTAAATATTGTGCTTCGTGTTAAATTGGACAGCTGTTGACAACATAGTTAATATTTCCCTCTATCCCTAGGAGTGCCGAAAACAACAGAACAGGAGAGGAAATAAAGCAGGAACGACCATTCAACGCGCTAGCGCCGGAGAAGCGGAAGGGGGGCAGGAATGATCCTCCAACGTCCAAGCGTCTGTTAGAGGAGAAGCGGCAGGAAGGTAGGGACGATCATCTAGCGCGCTAGCACAGCATGTGGGAGCAACGAGAGGGAGGCAAACAGGAAGATTTTTTAACGCGTGCACACCATTCGACGAAGACAACGCTGGATGAAAGGAAGAACCAGGAGAGAAGGCAGGCAAGACGGGTACGTGTGTATCCCGCACCGGTTTTCGGCAGTGTGAATAGTGTGAGTATTGAAAAGTGTATGTGCGAGTAAAAAGGAAAAAATAAAGAGCGAATGTGTGGAATGGAAAATGAGAGACCCGCTTGGCAAAATGTCGCGCGACATGCATCATTGGTCAAAATAAAGTATAATGGAATTTATTTTACTTCAAATGAATTGATTTTATTCTGATTTACATTTAAAATATTGTTATCAGCCTAGTTGTGATCGTTTAAAATTATGATGAAGTGAAAACATCATTACCAGATAAATGAAACGACAATCGACGCATTTTGACCATATCGAATTATGATCGTCTTTACACATAGTGTCATCTCTTGCGCTTCAGGGTCTCACGCTCAGAGCAAAATTCTCCCATCTTCGCAACGGTGGGTGCGTTCAGCTGTGGAGGGCGGGAGGATTGCGAGTGTGTGTCTCATGCACACAGCGAAATTTTGGTCAACACCTCGATGGTGGGAGCGTTTTTCCATGGGAGGGGGTAGTGGAGTGCGAGTGTGTCGCATGATTCCTTTAAAACTAAGGTCAGGGGTAGCGAGAAGCATCAAAATGAGTTACTCTTTGCCAAGCGGGGAGAGTCTGAGTTTGTTTTGGGAGAAAGGAGAGAATAAAGAAATTGTACAATAATGTAGCATACATAAACTTCATGTATGATACACGCTATCGCACGGTTGCAGAAACGTGCTCTTTAGTGCTGCTAATGAGCATGATTTGAGAACGTTTTGAGCTCGTTTTTTCTCATAAATTTTAAAATGTCGCGCGATAATGTCGGTTGGGTGGTTGCGATGAGAACGAAAATTCGCTCACTCACACAACCACAACCCCCGACCCGTACACGGAACGTACGTGAGCTGTCAGATTGTAATGCAAACAAAGTGTTGAAGTGGATCTAGTAGTTGATGTGTTTCTAAATGATTCAAATAACAGAAATATATTAGATACGGTAAGTGTAACAATGTCCGCTTTGTTTTGTTTGTTCTCAACAATTTGGCTGATATGTTTTTGCGTTGGATATAGATTCCAAAAATGAACCAAAACAACGTGCCGCAGTCCGGTAGAGGTAAGAAGATTCCTGCATCTGGAAAAAGATCCCGCCGTATTTTGGAGAAGGAAAATGAAGAAACTGGAACTAAAAAAAAGGTAAGATTGGAATGCATTGTTTACATGTGCGATTGTTAAATGTATGCAATTATTTTCAGCGTGCAATATAGTTAAACCGAAGTCAAGCCGACCAATTAGTGCAGATTTTAAAACCGTCATCAAACCGTCAAAGACAAAAACGGAAACCATTGGTAAGACAATGGCTGGTATTATTGAATATCGTTGCGGGAACTTACGGCGCTCACATGAAATTCTAGGGATGGCAACACATTTCTTGAGCCCGGTCCTACTACACCGCGGTGAATAACTGTAGCAACCATCTAGTACGTTAGGAAAATGAGTGTCGGGACGTACGCCGCCGCTACGAACGGATTCAATAATACCAGCCAATATTTGTAGGAGTGATTTCATTAATTAACGTGTAGCATTTTCAGTGAAAGCAGAAGTTGTTTCCGATAACAGCACAACGAAGGATACGATCCAAGCAGCAAGCACCTCGTCATCGTCATATCCGAAAACGGAAAACAAAAAAAGGCACCCACTAATGAAAATGGTAAGGAACAAGGAAATAAATCTGAGGAAATTGTTGGCGGAGGACCGAAATGCAACGAATAGTTGTTATCGGCACCTTACATAGAACAAACTATGCCGAACATGATTGTAACCCGACCACAATGATTAGGGTCGACACCAAATCGATACATCCACGGGTCAGATTTGATTCCAACTCAAAATAAGCGCACCCGCTGCACTTCACGGGTTGGAATCGATTCCGTTTGGATCACACCCACGGATTGTGAAATGAAACGTATGACTCACCACTAGCATACAATCATTGCAAACATGTTGCAACACTCACTATCAAAATTTTAACACAGTAATATCAAACAAATTTCCAGTTTTATTAGCTCCCCCAACCGCCGACGTGCAAGCAATAATGTCGTACTAAACGAAGTGTCCCTGGCTATCATCAATGATTCCTAAACAAGAACAAGAAACTCCAGTTTGTTCAACACACAAACAAAATCAACTAGAAACACAACAAGAAAATGAGCAACAACAACAACAGAAAGAGAAACAACAACAACAACAGAAAGAGAAACGGCAACAACAACAACAGAAAGAGGCACAACAACAACAAGATCTCCAAAAAAATTGCCATGAACAATTTCAAACAGTATTGGTAGAAACACAATTTGAAGAACAATACCAGCAAGATCCAACAACAAATGTTTCCACATCAAATGGTATGAAGTGCCTTAACAATCTTGAAAATATCCCATTTTTAAATATTAATCTATTTGCAGTCTCCACGACAGGGTCACATCTTCAGTATTTGCCACGTTCTAGATGCAATTCATTAGATGGTGAGTGAGATGATAATAAATTAAATGTACTTGAATAAGTTTATTAATTTGCTTTGTTACAGATTATCTTTACAACCAATCATTCGAAGAAACCCTATCCATACCGATATCGACACCCGCACCAAATGACAATAGTAAGGCAATACCTACAACAACCTCAACTACGACTGCAACTACATCAGCCAATCAGAAAAGCAAAAAAAACAAATTCAACATTAGAGCGCAAATTGGACATTTTAAATACCAAATTATACTACATAATAGATGTATTACACGAAAAATCAGGACATAGTGAGCCAGTGAATGAATTTGATTTCGAAGCAATACAAGACCAAAAACAATTAGAGGATTTTGAAAGCCAGCTAGGAGAATCAAACGGTACTTTTAAACAAAAAAATTTAACGGAACTGCGAAGTTCATTAAAGTTAGGGAACTCTATATACCAAATACACTAAGCATTGGACTTACTATTTTCCCGGCAATTTTTAGCTAAAATGACTTGGTCCGGACGCAGTAAAACAGAGCAAAAGATTCCTTTCTCGTCCTACACGATTATCAAAAAATTATTCTTGGAAATTGTGGAGACAAAATCTGCGAAACCGGCGGAATGATTTGTTTTTGATTATATAGGACAGAAATTACGACATGCCAGCTCTAGACTTAATCTGTCCGGAGCTCGTGCTTCTACTTCTCATAATTTTAAGCCTAAACACTAAATAAGGTAATGTTAGAGAAAATAAAATTTATAACAAAACATGTTCCTTTATATATTACATTATATTATGTTTATTATGTTCGTTATGCTTACACATGATCTTATACTTGTGATAACATATGTTAAGTATATAATGAAACAAAGTTTGAATTTATGAAATGAATTAAAATTAAAAGAATTTAAAATTCTACGCAATGTGAACTATTATTAAATAAATGAACTGTCAGGATCGCTCTTTATGAATATGTTTATTTATTTAGCAATGGAATGTACACAAACTCTTCTGACATTGTTTTTATAACTACTAACTTACACTTTATACTTTGAGGGAAAAACTCATCTGAAAATGATGATAACTCATTCATATTACCCTTCGATATGTTCAAAAGGAAGGAACTTATAGGCTTGCAAAAATATTCCTCGCTGGTCCGAAGCTTTTTTCCTTTTATAACCACTGTTGATGCACGTTCAACTGCTGATTCAAATCTAACCACATGATTATCTTTCGTTAAAAACCATCCGTTTCTATTTCCTTGCTGTAACATTAATCCTTGACGTATATGTGCTGTCCTCTTATCGCAGTGGTGTTTAACGCATGGATATTTAATGTTTTCCTCTGTATTTTTGTGTCGGTTGTCAAATTGATCTAATTCTGCCAAACGGTTTATCACTTGTTGTAAACAGTTCACTCCACTCCTTAACAGCAGCTTCAAAAGACGTAGTTCATTTTCAAACGGATATGTTGATATTAATGGAAGAGGGCCATAGTTTTTGACATATTCTAGAACGTGCTGAAGATTTGGTACGTTGCTGGTTAAACCGTTTGGTCCGTAATTTGTTTCGTAGTCCATTACAAAACGATTTAACATTTTTCCTGCTTTTGGCCAATGCTCTTTGTACGCTTTTGATGATAGTAGAGTAATCGAACAAAATAGCAACATAAAATGGGAATATTGCTCGTCTGATATATTATCACGCAAAACAACTATGCTCCCGTAGTGAAGGAATGATCTGAACTCGGTCACTTTCCATTTATCCAAATACCTTAAATGTCGTAGCCTTCTATGAATTTCGGATGGAAGCTGAATGTCGGCTAATTTTGATGAAATTGTCTCACATTGTTGATCAGATCATCTAGGTAAAAAGCCACGTTCTCCATCCCTTCATCTCTTAATTAGTTTCTTGAATACTCCATGGTGAATTAGATGCAATTCATCAGCCACAATAAATTGTTTTATCATATCTAAACATTCTAGCTCGAATAGAGGAGTTAGTTCTCTTTGATGCTCTGGCATATAATCGCCATATAAAAGACAAAAATAAATTAATATTTGAAATTGCGCTTCCATTTGTATTCAACTTACCGAAACTTTTTGATGAGGCATGTCTTTATTCCTTGGTACCACAGCTGCCCTCCAATGATGTTTGTAATTCCTGCAGGTTTCTTTGGAGTTTTTAGTAATGTTCGAGGATCTTTAGGCAGAGAAGCATCACAGTTTGTACGTAAAATTCTCAACAGAAACCGAAGCGATTTATGGTCTATATTGGAAACCAATGACCAGATTTTTAAGCATTCTTTAAGATCCAGATGTTCTATTTCGATTTCATCTGTTTCGTCGTCTTCTTGCTCTTCGTCGATGTTAATGGTTTCATTTTCATCAGCCTCGTTGATGTCCAAATTTTCAATATCCTCATCCTCGTTAATGTCGATGTTTTCATTGTCTCCTTCAGAATCACAATCGCTTATGATTGGTAAATTGATACTTGCGTCTATGTTTGCTTGATTTGGTAATATATCAGCTGCAGTAAAAGGTAATGCAGAGAATGTTGAAGGCTGATTCCTCAGATCAATTTGCGTTTCACTATGCGTTGCACTAGACTGGGTATCCAATCTTGATACTTTTGCCTTAGCATCAGCATCTTTACAAAGTTTTCCGGTTCTTTTAAGTTGTTGCGAATATGGAATATCTTCCATCACTAATCGAGCTTACACTTTTCAAGAAATACACGAGACACAATGGCAGAGCTCCGAATTAGAACAGAGATGTCACACAAACAACAACGTATTTGCGAATGAGGGGCATGCTGTATTTGGAGCAAAATTTATACAACCCGAAGTATGGAAAGGTATGTTAATTTACCTTTGCACAACATACGAACCATTTAATTGCCTGGGATTTTTATACACAGGTGCATGTTCTAGCTGTTGTAAAAGTTACCTGCGTTTTTTATGGTTTGTATGCCTGTAAAATTTTCTTAGTTTTCCAGGTATGAATAAGCCTTTTTTGTAAGTTAAGAGTAAGTTTTATTTGTTTAGCAGGTATGTTTATGAGTTATGTTTATGTTTACTATTTATATTTAAGAAATGGTAGACTTTGTACAAATCTACCAGGTTAACAGTATAAGTTTTTAGTTTTGACAGGTTTCGACAGGGTAGAAAAATACGCGAATGTGTGCAAAAATGCGATGCATAACATCATTTTGTGCATAACGTATTTAACATAAAATCTAATAACATTTTAAGAGCTTTACATTTTCCGGGTGTTCGACAGGACCCGTGGTGTATTGAACCATAATAATGTATTTATGAAATTGCTGTTATTTGGCGTAACGACCTAAGGCCAGGGCTGTACCGGGCTTCTAGGCTTATTAGTACCATACAGACGGATATTCAATCCTTGACACAAGGGACCGGTCCATAGAAGGCTTGAACACACGACGAGTTTTTTTAAGTTTTGCCACCTGAGGACTGTACCACGTTTTGCTTATATATAAAAAGCATTTGTAACTTGACATACTGGGGGTACAGTAGTATTACAGTAGTTTATAAAGCAAAATAAGAACATTTTCATCAAACAATATTGAAATTGTAAGTTTATGAGCAGTTTTAGTTAAACTGCTGCTCTGGCCAGCCCAATACTGGTACAATTACCCTACCTTTATAGTAAATCAAACAATGTTCAGATATGTACACAGGTGCTAGACAAAGTGCTTAGTGCACTCCACACGCGGTGTCGTGTACCAACTGGTACCATACCGGAAGCGGGTTCCTACGACAATCGGCGCAGATCACGAACGTAAGCTCCATGTGCGGTGCCGTATTGATCGAATGGTCCGTCCGGTATGCAGATGACACCATGCAAGCGGGATGAACATGATCACGGCATGTGGTTGGTAATGTGACCGGTAGGCGAAGAACACCAAGCAGTGCGGAAACATAAAACCTAGCAAACTAGTCTGTGTTTCGCTGCCGAAAAATAAACATATCTTTTACAAGCTCACGAGGGAGTTTCTCAAACGTATTTGTACATTTTGTAAAACTAAAGAAAGTCCTTTCTCATAAAGAAAGTTATTTCTCATAAAGAAAGAGAAGTATCTTTTAATGTTCAACAGCCTGGATAATAATTTTAAAAATAAATATGAACTGTACAGGGCATCCATTCGAACTCTTTTTCACATACATAGTTTAAACAACACTGTTCACGAATATTCAACTACATAATTCGTATACATAGTTACTATTTAATTTCATGTACTTTTTCACACTAATGCCCTGTGCTCCTATCCCCGAGGTCCGACCACGGGATGACAAAGTTTGAGATGCAAGGGTTCGATGAAAATCAGGTGCGTGCGCAACAGCCCCAGTCGTATCGATCACGGCATAATTCACATGACAGTCGACAGCGCGACCGATGCGTTAGCAGCAGGAGGAAAACGACCCTTTGTAACTTGGACTCGTTCCATATTGGAATTCGCAGCATTGATATCCGAGAGAGGGAGAGAGATACAGCTGAGAACGATATTTGAAGTGCTTGCCGATGCTTGTAGTGAAATACTTCAATGCACATGCTATAACGTGCGCACCAGAAATCCCTGTGCGCCATTACCTGGGTAAAAGGAGGCATCGGAATATCACTTTAATGAAAGCCGCGTGATCGAGAAGGTCATTAAAGTTAGCATGTGCTAACAGTTTCATGTTTCCAATTCATCAACATAGCTGGGCAAAGGTGGAGAAAGCTCTCGACGGCGAGCAATTATATGATGCCTGTAACGGTTGGCACTGAGCTGCCTGCTGAGATGGCAACGTTAAAAGCCCCAGAACATTGAAAATAATTCAACATGCTACGACTATAGTATCGAAACAGGAATACCTGGTAAACTCGTCTTTCGAGCGGTCATTTGCACCGTAATAAAAACGACAACAAATGATATTGCTCCCCAAGCCTAGATAACCTTTCGAAAATATTAGCTTTGGTGCTGTGAATGCTAGACACACTTGGAAAAATACTTCAGTGACGCATATTCATTCACCTGTACCAAGAGGAACAGGATTCACAAAAATGTCAATGTCTAACGACCGGTACGCCCTACGCAGCGTGTGATTTTCCTATCACTTAATCTTGTGTATTGTCAACACGGGCATAACGGCCATATCTTTCGACAGCATTAACCCTCGGGATAAACACTGCCTGATGGTTGTGGCGTTACACATCCGCCATCGGCATGGACACTGTCAGCTGAAAAGCCATCGTGCAAAGTAAGGGTTATGGTTTGGTTCTGTTGTTCAAGTTTAAAGCTATCTCCGGAAGTAGTCTCTATCTTCGTCAGTAGAGTGATCGTGTCGTTCACATGAATCGTTCTCACCTGCTGGCTGCAGCCACCGATTCGGCGTTATGCTACGCACCACCTGTGCGGTACGGGGACTGCCAGGAGTGCTTCTGAAGTGCTTCAGATTGCTCAGACTGGTACAGCGTAAGTCAGCAATTGGCGTGTAAAATTGGTATGAACGCATTGCTGTTTGTGGAACTCATACCAATCTACCCAGCAAGCAAGGACATCCGTGTCATCATCCATCGTGGAGCGAAGCAGCAACGAAGAGCAGCGACATACGGAAGAAAGGGCAATACATTGGCACAAAATATCAGATGCCGCCAATTATGGTAAAAGCAGTCAACTCAAGTGAGCACAACACATAATTCCGGACGTGGGATCCTAGCAGCCATGGAAACACGGACAAGTTACATTCCATATTCAGTCACGAATATTTCTGCGTGTACCTTTTTGGTATTTTGGATCACTGCCGGACTCTCGGACTGAACGCTGGCTTCCATGGCTCGCAAATCCCTGGTGGGGCAAGTTGGGTGGGATTGGGCATGGACAATAGAATATCTTGAAGTCACTTGTTTACCTAAAAAACATGAACACACCCAGTAACTTTACAGGGTTTCCCACGATTTATTGGTTGGATCCCATCAATTTTTAGTGAGTTCCCATATTTTTTTGGTGCGTTCCCACGATTTTTTGGCCGTTTCCCAGAAATTTTTGTTCCCATTGTATTGATATCGAAGCGGAAAATACCAATTTATTATGGGAACGAACCAAAAATCTATGGGATACGACCAAAATATCGTGGGAACGCACCAAAAAATCATGGGATCTGACCAATAAATCGTGGGAAACCCTGTATCGTTTTACATTATAAACACATAAACCATTCAAAATTAAGCCTGTTACTTACCGAATTCAAATTTACAGCAAGCGTATTGCTCAAAACAGCAAGTATAACACAATAACGTAAATATAGTTTATTTTAATTATTAAATACTCGTTAGATCACAACATTGAGGTACTGGCGGTATTATGTTGCTCAAGAAATGATAAATCTATACTATTTGATCATCTAAATTGCAAATCACAGGTTCCTTAGATAACAAAAATATCAACACTAATACGAATCACAACAAAGTTTTCAACTGGATGACAGCGGTAATGCACACATGTGTAGAAGCGAGTCAGATAAACGAATTCAGCAGGCGCATGCACAGCGCGCGTCATAATTTTATGCGCGAAAATCTTAAAATTTAAGTTATTCATGACAAATTGTATCGACGTTTTCATACTCTGACGATTTTTTACGAAAGATATGATGATGATGAGCTACTACTTTTTTGAACAATAAGTGTAGAGACACAAATTTTGTCTGAGTCCAGAACAGCAACAGGGAAGATGTCGTACGCTGAGTGTGGATACAATGCGTGTAGGAGGGGGTAAAATCGCTTGGCTCATTGAAAATACAGGCAAAGTTGGCGCGAAGAAAATGCAACACTGCGGATTGTATGGAAAATGTTGCGCGTTCAATCCGATTGCCATGCGATTGTCCTGGGGGTTCTTTGAAGGTTCTTCGAGGGCTGTGAACTTGTATGGCGCCTTCGCGCGCCCTCGGAAATCGCTGTTAATTACATGGCGGGAAAGCCTCGTTTATGGGAGGGGATTTCGGTCGGTAAACTAAACTAGTTTTTGCCTTTTCGTTAGAAAATCGAATGAAACAAATTACTGAAAAATATTAGTAATTTACGTTCGATGGTTCCTTTGGAAACCAAGTTCAATTGATATGATAGTTTTTACTACCATTCACAGAAAGACTATCAATTGTAAATTGAGTTTGGTTCTCTATCCAATGGAACAAAAATAGAAAGCCCCCCCCCCCCCCCCCCCCCCCCCCCATTCACTTACATACACTCGCCGCGCACTCCTTTAATCTTGGCGTGCACGACGTTTTAACCGCGCGCACTGATCATAGTCGCGAAGGTCTAATCCAGCGGTCGGCAAAGTCCGGCCCGCGGGCCAAATGCGGCCCGCCGCAACAATCTATCCGGACCGCGAAAGGTTTTGACTGATTTTGAAAAATGGGAAGAAACTATTCGTATACAAATTGCTAAATATCTTTTAGAATAGCTTTTTATGCCAACGAACTCTTTCAACTTTAATTAAAGTACTATGGAATGGCAGGCCTTGACCGACAACGGTTGTTGAGCCAAAAGAAGAAGAAGACTATGGAATGACAGGTCGTTCGGTATGTTTGAACTCAAGATCAATATCCCCGCAACTTTTACGTAAAAAAATGCCTTTTTTCGGCTAGCTGTAGAAAAAACTAGGGGAGACAATTTCTTTACATTTACATCATTTGAAAGGTTGTAAATGTATTTGCACAAATTTATCTCAGACTTTGCGAGTTGCCTTTCGTCAGTTATCCCGAATGTTCACCATGATGGACAAAGGTGT
Source organism: Anopheles merus (assembly GCF_017562075.2). Taxonomy (NCBI): domain Eukaryota; kingdom Metazoa; phylum Arthropoda; class Insecta; order Diptera; family Culicidae; genus Anopheles; species Anopheles merus. The sequence goes on along the minus strand of NW_024427631.1, from coordinate 20,739 downwards.
AGAGAATAGAATAAGAAATAATAAAAATATAGAAGATCGATGTATAGGCAAGTGTCAAAATGATAAGCAACCTAGGACGAGAGACGGAGCCAGAGAAAGGAAGCACAAAGTGCAGAGAAACGAGAGCGGCAGAGAAACGAGAGCGGGAGAGAAACGAATTGGAGCGATGACCACGAGAGACGAACGAAAATCGGAGAGAGCTTTGGGGACGACGGAGAGAGAGAACGACACAGCGATCAGTTTTTGGACGAATGTTGACGAGAGCGGTCATAAAGCACAAAGCATCTGAAACACGAGACAGCAGTAAAAAAAAGAGATAATAAAAAAAAGGAAAATGAAAAAAACGAATGTTGAAATTGGCGAAGACAGTTGCGGATATCACGACAAAAGGGATCCTAAGTTTTCTCGACAAATTTTTAGAGAAAAGCTTTTCCATCATGTTGGTGCAGAAAAATTCAATGGAACACATGTTACGGATGTTGTACCAGTTTGCAGGTGTATTATCCAAATTCTGCCAAAATTACCCCAAAATGAAAGCAGTGAGTTTTGGCGTCATTGTTTGCCGCTGCGAAGCCAGTGGACGCGATTTTTGCTTCCTGATATAAACATATATTCATGTTTCTCAAGAACTATTTCACTGTTTAGCGGGTTGCATCGATCTCCCGATCCAGATAACGCAGTAATGTAGACACTTGTCCCTCTGTCTTCATTTTTTGCATCTTTTGGAACCTCAAAAATGAACCTGGGCTTTCTTAAGATGCTTTGATGGTTGCCGAATAGTGCCAAGATGTTGGCGACCAAAACGCCGTAACGTTCTTATGCGACGACAAACTTCTGTACTAAGTCAATTTAAGACGCTACGGGGTGTTATTCGTTGATCGCGCACGCTTCCAAGTTGGTTGGTTCCCTTTTTTGGCCATCATGGTTAGAGTTCGATTGATAGAGGTGTTAAGGTGAGGTGACTGATAAAGGTTTACTATTGTCTCATGGGATACTACAATTCAAAGTGCAAATAACATTTTGTTAAAGCGGTTAAGATAACCCCTTGATAACCCCTTAAATTTGTCAAATACAATGTTTTAAATATAGTAAAATAGCTCCATACATTTTCACGCAATAAATTTTTTATGTTGTTTTATTCGTTCTTCTCAATTTCACACAAATCAGTTGATTTCGCTTCAAACTATTTGAGCGATATTTTCGATCGTATTTGAAAGCAAAAGCGAACATTTAAAACCCCCGTTGTTTTAACGAGAACGACGATTCCACACTGTTGCTGTTTATGAGTTCAACGATTGTCAAAGTGCTTTATCATAAGGAATCAGTTATCAATCTATCTGACATGGCATGACTTGTCCATAAAGCATTTTAAGAATTACTGACTCCACCTTTGCTTCGATATTTGTTTAGCCGTTACGACTTTTGTATCATCCCCGGAATATCCGCAATATTTTTTGCAGCGTGAAAGGATGGGGTCTTCAAGAAGCGATATTGATCCTTTTTTTGTTATTTTTTGACTAATCACATTTTTAGTTTTTACAATTACAATTCGTTTTTAAAGCAGGTGTTGAGACGTTATCAACAGGATTCTTTCTTTCACCCGAAATATGTAAAACAAGCGGTTTTTAAGCAACGTTAATTTATTGTTTGAGGCTAAAAATTCAGTCGCTTGGCTCGGGGATACGTGAAAGAATGGCTCACGATCGTAACCTGTCCCGCAATCGGAAATTTTCGTGCAATCGGGACGACTTGGCCCGATCGTTATCAGCAGTTGTCCACACGACTCCACTTCGATAGCGTCCTCTATCGGGATTGTTGTAAAACACTAATGTGCCATCGGATTGACCGTGAATATTTATTTTAATATTTAACACTGACCCCCAGTGTTTGTGAGCCACGCAAATACTCCCATTGGTACAATTCGATGTTGGCAGTTGTTGTGTTTTGTTTACGGCCGTACTTAATTTTGGACTATTAAGGTAAATGCCTGAGCTATACTTGGTTTTTGTTCTAACACCACTACGTCCGTATATGTTTCTTTGCACTGACGGGTTGTTCTCCCCTGACTGGTTGCTGTGCACTGCTTGACCTCTTTGTTCTCGTATTAGAAATGGCGATTCATTTCTCGCTAACTTACTACCAATGATTATGCGAAGCATCTTTAATAACACGAACAATAAAACAAAATATATCACATTCATTTGGCGAAACACAATAATTCCGCATAGACTATGTACGCACTACGAATTAGGTCTGTCTATGGGTCACCTTTCCTGCTGCAAGTTCACTTCAGCACAGCTACGTTCTGACTTTCCTCAGGAACTTTATATCGCTGACAACGGGTGAGATGCGCAAAGAGTCAACACAATAAACTTAACTTAATCCGTGGAACTTGTGTTAAATACACGCGTAATTCTGTAAACTAATTCCTCGCACACTAATTTGCCTGTTCTTCACTTCAGCACGGCGATTCCGATTTACCTCAGGAATATTTATTTGCCGGCAACGGGTAAAATTAAAGGAAACTTTGTTGAGAGAATTAAATATTAGAAAACGAATGAATTTTTAGAATGTTGAGACGTTATCAACAGGATTCTTTCTTTCACCCGAAATATGTAAAACAAGCGGTTTTTAAGCAACGTTAATTTATTGTTTGAGGCTAAAAATTCAGTCGCTTGGCTCGGGGATACGTGAAAGAATGGCTCACGATCGTAACCTGTCCCGCAATCGGAAATTTTCGTGCAATCGGGACGACTTGGCCCGATCGTTATCAGCAGTTGTCCACACGACTCCACTTCGATAGCGTCCTCTATCGGGATTGTTGTTGTAGGAGCGATTGAAAGACGATGTAAACCGTTCTAAGAGTGAACTAAGACTAACTACATTTATTCGATATTCAGTGTAACCACGGTTGCTGTAACCAATGGCTACTTGATTACAACTAAGACATTGCTATAAGCAATCCACCACAGAGTCCCCCTCAGTTACGCCAAGAACCGAACACGGTGACCGGATGGCGTAACTTTTGTTCTTTCGTTATCTTCATTCGAATCCTTTTCGCAAATATATGCTGGTTTAATACGATCAATCGAAATCCTTCGTTTCTCACCGTTCATATTTAAGTCCATATACTTTTCATGCCTTTCGATTATTTGAAAAGGTCCCTCGTATGGGTGTGTAAGAGGCCGCTTGACTGAATCGATTCGAACAAAAACGCTTTTGCAACTTTGCAAATCCTTCGGAACAAATACCGATCGTTTGTCATGATGCGAGTTTCTGATTGGTCCAATTTGTTGCATGGTCCGGCAAAGCAGTTTGGCAAACTCTGAGCGACATATTTCCGTCTTCGAGGGTTCCAAAAAATCGCCAGGAATTCGTAGTGGCTGTCCGTATGTCATCTCGGCAACAGAACAATCGATATCTTCCCTGATAACAGTTCGCAAACCGAGCAGGACCAACGGCAGTTTATCGCACCAACGTTTCGAATCGACACAAGTGAGCGAAGTTTTTAACGTTCGATGAAAACGCTCGATAAGACCGTTAGCTTCGGGATGATACGCTGTAGTACGAATACGGAGAGCCCCAAGAAGCCGCGTCAATTCCGTGAACAATTCGGATTCAAATTGTCGTCCTTGATCGGTCGTGATTGTTTCTGGAACACCAAACCGAGAAATCCAACATTCGCAAAATGCTTTAGCGACTGTTTCTGCTAGTATATCTGGCAAAGGAACTGCTTCCGGCCAACGACTAAACCGGTCGATCATCGTTAATAAATACCGCTTTCCGTTCGACGTCGGAAGTGGTCCAACCAAATCGATATGAACATGGCGGAAACGACTTTTTGGAAGCTCGAATTCGTTGAGCGCCGCAGATGTATGCCGATGGATTTTCGATCGTTGACAATCAATACAAGATCTAACGAAGCGGGCGACGTCTCGATTCATTGAGGGCCAAACAAACCTTCGCGCAACCATTTTTCTCGTTGCTCGAACACCGGGATGAGAAAGGCAATGGATGTTGCGAAGAACTTCTAACCGTAACTTCTCTGGTACATACGGTCTGACATGTACATTATCCGACACATCACAATACAGCAATTGATTAGTTGAAACAGATGATCTTAACTGCAAGTTCATTGATGTAGTTCGATCAGCAAGTAGCTTCTGTAGTTCTGGATCGTCATGCTGCGCTTTCGATAATAATTCAAAATCCACTGTTGAAGGAGCTGAGATGGTGTTGACTCTGGATAATGCGTCTGCAGCAGAATTGTCTTTGCCACTAATGTGCCGAATATCTTTTGTGAAACTCGAAATGTACTGCAAATATCGTTCTTCATGAGGAAGATGATTTGAATTAGAATTCAGAGCATACGTGACATGATGCATAAAGCGCTGAAATGTCTGGCTCGCGTTGCATAATCCAAATTGCATCTTGGTAAATTCAAAGAGCCCGAACGGAGTGATTACAGCAGTCTTTGGAACGTCGCATTCCTCGACCGGAACAAAATGATATGCTCGTACCAAATCTAGAGTGGTAAAACAATTCTTACCTAAGAAATTGTTTAGCAAATCGTGAATATGTGGCACAGGATAACGATCTGGCACAGTCATCCGGTTTAAACTCCTGTAATCTCCGACAAAGCGCCATTGACCATTCTTTTTCGGTACGCAATGAAGTGGACTTGCCCAACTGCTTTTGGAAGGGCGACAAATCCCGAGCTCCATCATGGTCTCAAATTCTTTTTTAGCGGCTTGGAGTTTGTCTGGCGGCATTCTACGAGGTTTGGAAGCAACTGGAGGTCCAGTGGTTTGAATATGATGGGTTACATTATGTCTTACCTCAGTGCGCATTGTCGGCGGGGCGGTGATTTCTCGAAATTCGACCAGCAAGTCTCGAAAAGGATGATCTTTTGCTATAGTTGTTACACCGTAAACCGAAGATTTCGATAATCCACAAACAGTGTGTAATTTCGTACCACCATCAATAAGTCTTCTGTTTCCAAGATCTACAAGAAGACCAAAATGCGCGAGGAAATCGGCACCAATAATTGCAGAAGTAACGTCGGCTTGCAAAAAATTCCACGAAAACTTTCGGCGTAGTCCGAGATCCACTGAAACAAACTTGCTCCCATACGTTCGTATTTTCGTTCCGTTTGCTGCATGGAGTAAAAACGGCGATGGTTCTCGAGTCTTCTCTATCTTGGATGCAGGTATTATCGATACATCCGATCCCGTGTCGATTAAGAACCGAATACTAGAAGATTTGTCGAAGATTTGCAGACGGCGACTAATTCTTAATCCGCCCACCTCGCCGATTTCGGATGGGCGGAAATCTAGTTTTTTGACTGATGATACTGACAAGGGCTTCGACATCGCGTAGCTCGATTTCCATACTTCCGGTGATACCAACAGATGTTTTCATTGGTACGATTTTGAGAAGTGGAACGCAATCGACCGCGCTCAGGTTGCCGTGCTTTCATTTGGCGTAGCTCTACTTTCATGGCAGCAACTTCTTCTGCTAAATTTTCCGTCGTTTCTTTTTGCACAGAAGCATGGATAACTGATGTTTGAGGAGCCATTTCTATCATTTTATCTGCCATCTCCGCCAGCTTCGAAAGACTTCCATCGTGGATGCTAAGTATTGCACGTATATTAGCTGGAAGTTTTTGCAGAAATAGTCTTTTTAACAAGGAATCATTCACATTCAATCCGGCAGCAAGTTCCTGCATCTTCGTTAAAAGATGCGTAGGACGAAGGTCTCCAAAATCGTACGATCCAAGTAGCTGATCCATTTTGGCTTGTTCCGTGAGCTCGAATCGAGAGATGAGGCGCTGCTTAACGGCTTCATATTTTCCTGTCGCAGGAGGCTGTTTTACATAATCGGCGATATGACAAAGCACGGATTGTTCGAGTTTAGCGACAATATGATAAAATTTTGTTTCATCCTTATGAACGCCGGCCAACAAAAACTGAATTTCAGCTTGCGAATACCACAACGATGGATCGTTCTTCCAGAATTCCGGAAGTTTAACCGAAACGGCTGCAGTAGCAGGGGAAGTTTCTTCGTTAGTAACGTTTTCGGTAGACATGTTCGTTCACAAATTTTCAAATTAGGAGAACTAATAACAATCCGGAGATCACGTCGGGGTCACCAATGTAGGAGCGATTGAAAGACGATGTAAACCGTTCTAAGAGTGAACTAAGACTAACTACATTTATTCGATATTCAGTGTAACCACGGTTGCTGTAACCAATGGCTACTTGATTACAACTAAGACATTGCTATAAGCAATCCACCACATTGTAAAACACTAATGTGCCATCGGATTGACCGTGAATATTTATTTTAATATTTAACAGCAGGTATCATCAATTTTGAACCATGCTTAGATGATATAATTACAGAAAAACAACGTTGTAAGTTTAAATTGTAATAATTTAAGCACAATGATAAAAAAACCGCATTCTCCTGGCCCGCGGCACTTGATCATTCACTTAATTTGGCCCTTTACCTCAAAAGTTTGCCGACCGCTGGTCTAATCGGAACACCGACATTCCAAGTCACAGATTTGGTGTAAAGAAAAAGTTTTTTCTGACCAAATCGACAACACACACGCGACGACACACATCGTCACATCGACGACACACACGCCGTCGATGGAAATGCTGATCTTAAATTCGAAGAAGGGGAACGTAGAACAGAACGTAAGCGTGAGCGTTAGCCGGCGCTCTAGCACCAATCGAACACGATATCGAACATGAAAAATGTATGGGATTTGACATGTTTGTCTTGTTTGTTTGTTTGTGTCTGATAGTGCACCTCCTTTAGATTATATGGGTTTGTTCGTGTCGGATGTCGTGTTCGATTGCTGCTAGAGCGCCGCCTTAGTCGTCGCGTGTGTGTACACTGAAGAACTCTTTTTTTTGCTCTTTCCTGGAACCCATGTGTTCTACATTTTTCTGACTCTAAGCAACCAAAGTAGCACGGGAAGTAGAAGCTACTTCACGAGCTACTCTTCTCGCTACTTTTCAGCGTTTTCAATCGCTTGGGTAGGGTCCAATGTCTGTGAAGGAAGTAAATCCTCCGCAATGGTAAGATATGTAAAGAATAATCCAGTGAATACTTACCGTTGAGCACATGCACTGAAATAGAATAATGTTGGTTCGGTCCAATGGAACACATATAGGTGCCAGAGTCCTGTCGCTTAACTTTAGCTACAAAAAGTGTCGAATTGGCTCCAATATCCGTTAAATTGGTCTTAACACTGAAATTAAGAACATAAAATTCATGAGATTATTCCGTCTTAAATGTTTATGTCGTATATTATGCATACGTGAATTGACTGATACAGAAAATTGTTATAATATGTGATACAAACTATTGAATTGTGTTTGGATTTGAATGTATCATACATGTTTTGTTCAGGAGAATTTGCTGCTTGGGTCATATTTTGACAGTTCAGTGAGCGATAACCCTAGCCGCAAAATTGAAGATTTCGTCCGGTTTAAGAGGTTACTCGACCAAGCGAATTTTTTTTGACGGGTTTTATGGCAAAAATTGTGGCGGATTGCCCAGGGTTGTTGTATCGAATAGCAGCCACAAAAAATAAATTTGATGGGGCTAGAAAAAAAATCTTGCCCTCCCCCTTACTCCTTCCTGGTCGGTAGTTGCGATCACACCAGCTGTTCATATGATGGTGGTGGGAGTGATATCGCTTATCTGCTGTCTTCTTTATCCGTTCTACCAGATCATACGCGATTTCAGTGACGTCCTTCCCCACCTCCTTCGTTTTCCCAGCAGTTATTGGCGAATGCTTGACCTTGTGTGAGCGCGCTTGACTTGGGGTTATTGTTTTTTTCCTTCCCGTTTTTTTTGGCTGCTGATGTATTGCGCGTTGGCTAGAGCGCCGTCGTTCGAATCTGGATTTGATCAACGCGCAAGTTGTCGTGTGGATGGAATCGATTTACCGTTCGAGCTATTTGCCGGATCGATTGATTGCATGCTTCGTACTGGTTTTATGTTATTTGTTAGTGCAGTTAGTTGCGCTTGTGCAAAAAAAAAACAATTCAAATAAAAGATCATTCAATGCACTTGTCCGCACATGTTAAGCCAGCCAACGCTTAGTTAAAGTCAACGGAAAGTCAAATATTAAAATGAGGGATATCATTGAACACCTATTGTCTTTTCATTATTTTTTCTTGATGAACGTACAAACCCTCCAATCTTCTCCCACCCCTCCCTCCCTTCCTCTCTCCCTCCTACCGGATTGAAGGTTAGGATTTACCCACCATGGGGTACCCTTTTAATCATATTACCGGGGTCTACTGTTCGGAAGAGAAAAATGAACGTCTCCCCCGCCTCTCGCTCGATGCTGTAAGCGAGGAGCGACCCGCCCCGGCTTGGCTGACGCATGCATCGCTCGCTCGCGTTGTGTGGCTTGCTCCTTCTCTCGCCTTTTTTGGAGACGCATCATCGTTGTGGATGGTGCTGCGCGGCCATGTCGCTGCCTGAAGGATGGCATAGAAAGTTATGTTCTAGCCCGTCGCTGTCCTGGCGATTGACGCAGGATACGTAAGTGGCGTGTATGCTGCATGCATAGTCGATAACGCTGCGGCTGCGCTCGAAGATTAGCTGTGCCGACCGGTCCCCGGGAGCCTCAAATGCCGGTGATGCAGCCGGTCCTATCACGCGCAAAGCTGCTCCACGCGTCCCCGCATTTTATGGATGGCTTGGCTAGATTTGGCTGCCCCTCGTTGTCGTGCTATCCGAACACAACAACATGACCGTCCTGCGTTCAAGCCCCGTTTGATCCTAGAGGCCCAGGACTGCCTATCTAGCTAGGGGTAAACCAATTAGTAACAGGCCACGTCAACTCACACGACTTAGCAACATGCTCGCCATGGGTTCAAGCCTCATATGGACCATCTATCGTAGCAACGGTTAACTATCCGGCATGACCGCGTAGGTTGTTGCGCCAAGAAGAAGAAGAAGTGGCTGAGGCAGGCAGAAAAGCAATGGTTCTTCTTCTTCTTCTTTGGCACAACAACCGATGTCAGTCCAGGCCTGCCTGTACCCACTAGTAAAGTGAGCTTGGCTTTCAGTGACTTATTGTTACCATAGCAGGATAGTCAGTCCTACAGTCGAAGCAATGGTTACTGTGACAAATAAGAAAAAGATAAAGAAGCTTTTTACGATGCGCAGCTCATAAGATTGATGTGGACAATGTAGACAATACATAAGAAAGAACATCAACTTGCAAAAAAATGCATGTTGCTCCCTTCCTGTATGTCCTCCCTGCTCCTGTATGCTCCCTCCTGTTTGCTTCACTCTCGTCCCCCATTGTTTAGAATCCATCATAGCTTCCGAACAATGAACGCTGCTACACGCAATCCCCGCTTTCATCTTCTCATCTCACCTCTTCGACTATCACCCTTCCTGCTCGTCCGCTCTCTTCCGCTCTGGTTAGTTCCCCATTTATTTACTCCCTTTCTCCTTCTCATTCCTTTTCTTTCGTATTGCTGTTCAATAATGCTAACATAGTTTAGAATAACAAATGTAAACTGTATTTGCCGTAAGCCTTAAGGCAAACAATAGTGAGGTGGGGGCAGGGGCGGATTAGCCAGTACGCAAACTAAGCGGCCACGTGAGGCCCCGAGGAAAGGATCCTTCGTAATCTTTCTCTGTCGGAACCATCCGTAAACGATCCAGTTCATTCGTGTCGTCTTGAACTCGTTGCACGCACGGGTCGGATTGGCACCTGCCGAACTACCTAGTGCACTCACTGACCACATACTAGCGCTCCATGGAACCATTTGGTCGATTGCAGCTCGTGGCCGATAAGACCCCACAGCTCGCTACCATCTCCCTGCACTCTTTGTTGTACAGGTGATTCGCCATCCCCCACGTGCCGAGGCCGCGTGACGCACTGCAAGCTCATAGCCTCCCGTACAAATTTTCTTCTTCTTCTTTGACGTAACGAGCAATTCTGTAGACAGGGCTGAAACGACTTCTAAAATATACTAAAATCACGCTATCGGATAGTCAGTTCTCTATATCCGGGATGCAATCTCTATGCATGGCGGGATGCAATTTATAGCGATTTGCGAGGGCGCGCGAGGGCTCGCACGCCATACAAGTTCACAGCTCTAGAGCCCCCGCATTAAAGAGCTTGCGAGCCTTGGCAGATTTTTCGCCCCTAAGTTTAGCAGTTATAATTATAGCACCCCAACAACAGGTATAACAGTACAAATTGTAGCATACTAAACACCTCAATTTTGACATTTTATTTTGAAAAAATCAATTAAAATAGAAATAATAATCTTTTCGACGAATAACACCGCAAAAACTATAATTTATGAATAAAACAAAAGGATTATTTTCAAATGCATAAGATTTCGAGCAGATGATATTACTCCCAACCCTCGCAATGTTTGACCGGTTGTATCCCGCTGCGCAAAGCGATCGAAAACTTGTCAGCCACTCGCTCAATGTAGCTAGAGAGCAAAAATCAATAACGATAAAGCGAGGTGAAAGGGAAAAGAGAAAAGAAAGAGAACGTGGATGTGAAACATTTTTCGGCCACTATCATTTTTGCGCCAACACGATCGCGTACCGGAGCTTTTTTGTCAAAAAGAGACATACACATACAGCGCGCTCTCTCGAAATTCCGTAAACGCTTCAACCGATCAAGAGCTTCGATCGGTCCCGCTGTGCAAAGCGACGGAAGGCGTTATGGCGTTCTGAGAATTTTATCATGCCTTCCTTTTCTCTCCAACGGCAAATTTGTCAAGCAGCTCGTCGAGCTACCCGTCCCTGGCTCCGCCTCGTACCCCTCGCCTGAACGCGCTGCCGTAGGTTTGGATGTGTTGGTGCATCAGACGGCCAATCGCTGTCAGCCGTCGTCCGTGCTTTTCCCTCCATAGCGCCATCTCTTTCTCGCGTGTGGTCAATGCTCGCGAGCTGTTGTGGCGCCTAAAAATGCCGTTAACAAACATTGCGGCAATGAAGTTGCATTTTCACAAATCAAACCAAAAAATCGCAATGAGTTCAAACACTGAAATATAAAAATGACTAAGGAATCGCTAGTTTACGCAGAAGGGTTTGCTGTGCAACGCGCAGAATCCTAATCCGCATTAACACGTTCAGTCCGGCGCTGATTTTAATGAGCTTACCGTTCCGCCGGCATCTAGAACGCAAGCTGATTGTAGAACCGGTATACTGGAAAGTTCACTGGCTGTCCCTGGGGCCTGCCATCGTGCTGAACGTGTTAGGCAGTAAGCATAGCACTAAGATTTTGCTTTCGCCTGTTGCAAAAACTGTTACCCGATTACATAGATATGCTAAGCATCCTGCGCATGGTTGTGAGTGTGCGTGTGTATGCAAAACTGTCGCCGAATGTATGCTCTTCCGGAATGTTATGATCCATAGGTCAAAGAAAGAAAGGTGTTCATGAAAGGCGGAAAGACGAATTGAGGCCCCTGTAAATGGTAACTGATGACCGGGAGGAGGGGGTACTGGCACACAGCTGTTGGGAGATAAATTGAACATTATACTTAAATTGCAGGCGGATGGAGGGGGGATGGATGGATTGCACATTATACTTCTCTAGCCACGGGGAACCAACGACCATCTTTCCGGGGGCCCTTGTCGCTAATACTCTGTCCACTTGTAGACATACGACATACTACAGACTAGAAATCTTCGGCGACCGCCTAGTCCGCCTACCGTTAGATCCACCGCTGGTTCATGACGGTGTTTTTTTCTATCGTGGAGGTGCATCCTTCCCCCTGCCTGCAGCGTATGCATCGAGCAGGAGACAGTGTGGCAGTATGCAAGTTGCCCGCTGGATAGGAGCGGTCCCGCGGCAACGCCATCATTCCGCACATCGTAACAGCATGCCCGTCATGGGTTCTAACCGCGTATGAACCGTCCGCCGTAGCAAAGGCTTACTATCCGGCTACGTGGTATTCAAGTCCTGAAATGGCCGGCATGATCGCATAGGCTATTACCCCAACAATAATAATAATAATAATAAGAAGAACTTAGCATAGCAGTTCACACCTGGGGAAGAGTTTGTCTTGACTTTGTTGCTGCCGGGCTACCGCTGTGACGCGACAAATGCACGGAATGCACTCGACCAAAACATGAACCTACCGATCCGAACTCATTCCAAGGCATTGCTGGTCAATCGGCGTCACGATACCGACAAGCCAACAAGACGCCCGATTGTGGACGGACTGGTGCAGCACCATATGCGCACCGTAATAAACAAATCCAGAATCCTCTTTTGTATGAATTCAATTCAAGTTTTGTTACCAGTTGCGTCCGCTAGCTGAATTAGAAATAAATGTGCAATATATCACACGCACGTTTGCTTAGATCGTGTGTCTTTTTAATACCCCCAACAGCAGAGCCGATCGCAAAGATGCCAATGCCAATGGTTGTGTTGTCTCTCAGGTAGCGAGATCGAAAATGCATGGACTTTGTAGCCGCAGCGGATGAAAATGTACGCATCAGAATCAAATAGTTTTGAGGTTTCCAAACGCACGCACACAAACACCCAAACACGCGCGCGCAAACTCACACACAAACACGCGCGCGCTAACTCACACACAAATACGCGCGCGCAAACTCGCACACACATAACACACACACACACATACGCGCGCGCGCACATGCATGAACGCGCGTACGCCAGCACGCACGCACGCACACACACACGCACGTACGCGCGCCCGCGAGCATGAAAGCGCGCACGCCAGCACGCACCCACGAAAGCGCGCTCGCGAGCACGCACCCCCGAAGTCGCGCAAGCACGCACTCCCCCCCCCCCACTAGACCACCCCCCCCCCCTCCACGCATGATCGATTACGGCTACCTTCTCGGTAGAACGGCTGGTTCAGGTTTCTTGTAGCGCATCCTCATCCCTAGCGCCGGGCGGGGTGGGGGATCGCGACATAATAGAGTGAAAGGTCACTTTCCCCGCGCTGTGTGTGTGTGTGTGTAACGAGACCCAAAAACTCGAGACAGATTTGGGCAAATTAAAAAAAAAATTATAACCACTATACACTGTGCTACATGATGCTTAGAAGGTCATTGAAACATCAAACATGTTCAAATAAAAAAATATTAGATTAGTGTTAGACGTTCTCCTACGCTTGTTTTAAATAGGCTTCTTCACCCTCAATTGGCAGGGGCATCGAAAGGTCTCATCAGCAGCGGCACGAAATAAAATAATCCATCAATACACCGATAACACTTTAAATCCCAATCCAGCTTCTCCCGCATCGTCCCAAGGTCACACACTAATTAATAAATGCTAACACCCACCAATAACAATACATAACCGCAATGCACATATAAGTATCAACGCATACACCACAACACCCAATCAGCTGGCGGCGGAAGGCACGGGCTGAAGCTCAAGTAAGGCAAGCCAGGGTGAAGGAGGGAGGGGAGAGGAAGAAGCGGACAAAAAAATGGGCGCCATTTTTTTTTTAATTTTTTGACCGTTTTTTTTTTTTGCTCCGCCGCCGCCCGAACTTGGCCCGAACTGCCCGAACTGCGCGACCCAGCGCAGGAATCGCTGAAGTCCAGCGCGTGAGACCAGCCAAAATCTGCGCTGGCCAGCGCAGATTTTGGTACATTTTCTGCGCTGGAAACTGCTCGAATTTGCGCAGCGGGGCCATTACGACCATTTCACGAGAACAGTTTTCTGATGAAACTCATGATTGACCCATTACATGGGACCATCGTTTGTGTTCGTTCATGAATGCTGCATGCATGTACAGCTGCTTTCAATTGATTAAAGTATCAACCCATAAATGAACAAATTTTGCGTGTGTACGAGTTATAGCCGAAATCTGATCCACTGATCGTAAACAATCGAAGTGACTTCTAGATGATGAAAATATAGAGTAAGTAAAAGCAGTAGTTGGTATGTATTGAAACATTCAAAAACGTAAAAATATGAGGCTTACCTGATACCACCTCGTGTTGTATCATGATTAAGAGTGTTTTCGTTGTGTATCCAATAAACGACAGACCGTAACATCGAGATGTGTCGAATTTTGCACATCAGTTTTATCGTCGATCCAACTTCGTAGTACTTATCGTATAATGGCACATCTTCTTCGTCTACGATGGCTACTTCAGGTGCTGCATGAGTCCAACGTAGCAGCAATATTACGTTTCATAAAACAGTTAGAGAAAGAAAGGGAGAAAAGGAGAAGCGAGTTATAAATTTGAGATTCGTTCCGTTATTTCTCGGTTATTATATTCGTTTGCGATTGGTATAGAATGGAACAGCTCGCTGGAGACCGTGGTGTGCTTTGGAATTGGCAAAATTGCTCCTCAGTTGATGACAGACAGAAGGGTGAAGAGAGTTTCGGTTTACGTTCACTTGCTTGGGTATGCCTCAGGGTAAAAAAATCTTATGTGTTGGTACTGGAGGGAAAATTAGAGAATAATTGCACATGGAAATTCCACCATACACAATTTATAATCCCTTGAAGCCATACGTTAGATATATTCGCTAAATTTGATATGTATAGTTGTTGTGTGGCCAAGACTAGGATTAAGTTTAAGACTAATAAATACATAAAGATAGATAAATAAAAAAATAAATATTTTTAATAAATAATAATTAATAATTAAAAATTTTAGATTGGCACCACACAATTTTAATTGTACTTCCTAATGTGGTCGTAACAAACTACGCGGTCATGCCGGTATATACAGGTTTTCGAGACTTTTTAAGTAAAACAGCCGATTGAACAATATTTGCTACGGAGGGGACTGCTTAACGGTTTCATATGAGGCTTATGCCCACGACGGACATGTTGTTAAATCGTGCGAGTTGAAGATAATTTCATGGAAACTCTTCTACTATATAAATAAATAAATAAAAAACGCTTGTAATCAGAACTCGTATTGATTTAATCACACTCAAATCCGTCGGAAACTAAACAAAAATGAATAATTGAGCAAATTTTCTCGTCCATTAAAGAAAAATAGTTCTATTTCTTGGAAATATGCCAACGCAAACATTTAACATACGATCGATTGACTCGCTCCAATTGCTGTACGAGTATCTTGACAGTTGGCAAACGATTGGTGGATACACTTTAAATATTCATGCCTTTTCTTTTAAAATTTAACTTTGCTAAGCGATCGTCGCAACACTTGGGTTAGCACCATGCAGCTCGGTTTCATGCCCGCGCGATCAACCACGACCAATAAAATGCAGTTTGTCTATTCCACAATGGACTATCTTTATAGTGACAGCCAAGTAGAGGCAGTATATACTCATGTAAAGTTCGAATCAGGTTGCTATGGTTGGAGCAGCGGTGCAGGAGGATTAAACATTACTCGCGGGGTCAATTTGTCAGAACAAAGCAGAGTTTTGGATGATCACTGGGAGTCATCAGGGGCTCCAGGTAACGAGCGGAGTCAATGAATTAACTTAACACATTTGTATTGTTGATGCGAATTAAGATAAGACCGAAACGGCTGCACTGAACCGAGTCACTGTGCGTACTGTGCGTAACTGTGTCTTAATTGAGCAGGCCTTGGTCTCATCTTGCATCTTTATTCATACGGTGCATTTCTCTTCAGTTAGATTTTGGGTTTTACTTTCCCTTTCTGTTTTCTGTCATTATCCTGAAGATCAGTTTTTGGGTTTACAAATGGTTACAATTATTCTGTAATGTCAATTCTGGTTTTTGTGCCTATGCAGTGTTTTGTCTCTACGCTTGCGTGTAACGGTTCTATTTGTACACACGAAGGTACGGTCCCGCCATGCAATTGACAGGAATTTGCGAGGGCGCGCGAGGGCTCGCACGCCGTAAAAGTTCACCGCCCCAGAGCCTTCGCATTAAAGAGCTTCCCGTCAAACATTGCGAGGGTTGGGAGTGGTATCATCTGCTCGAAATCATAAGGTCATTAAATAATCTTTATTTTTCATACATAAGTTTTTGTTGTTTAGGTGTTATTCGCTGAAAAGATTACTTCTCCAATTTTTGAGGATTTTTGCCAAATAAAATCTCAAAATGTAGGTGTTTAGTAAGCTATAATTTTCAATGTTATACTTGCTCTCGGGGTGCTATAATTATAACTGCTAAAACTAGGGGTGAAAAAACTACCAAGGCTCGCAAGCTCTTTAATGCGAGGGCTCTGGGGCGGTGAACTTGTATGGCGTGCGAGCCCTCGCGTGCCCTCGCAAATCGCTGCCAATTGCATGGCGGGATTTATTAATTTGTGTGTGACCTTGAGACGATGCGGGAGAAGATGGTTTGGGATTTAAAGTGTTATCGGTGTATTGATGGTTTATTTTATTTCGTGCCGCTGCTGATGAGACCTTTCGATACCCCTGCCAATCGAGGGTGAAGAAGCCTATTTAAAACAAGCGTAGGAGAACGTCTAACACTAATCTATTTTTTTTTAACATGTTTGATGCTTCAGCGACCTTCTAAGCATCATGTAAACACAATGTAAAGTGGCAATAAAATATATTTTTCAAATGTGCCGAAATCTGTCTCGAGTTTTCGGGTCTCGACACACACACGCACACTCACAGCGCGAGGAAAGTGACCGTTCACTGTACCATGCCGTGACCCCCCTCCCCGTCCGGCGTTTTGGATGAGGATGCGCTACAAGATAGTTCAATCAGCTTCTCTTTCGATAAAGTAACCGTACTCGCTCGTGCGCGCGTTCGTAGGTGCGTTGTCGCGTGCGCGTTTTCGTGGGTGCGTGCACGCGTGCGCGCATACATGAATGTGTGTGTTTGCGTGTGTGCGTGCGTGTGGAAACCCCAAAACTGTTTGATTTTGATGCGTACATTTTCATCCAATGCGGCTACAAAGTCCATTCATTTTTTATCTCGCTACCTGAGACACAACACAACCATTGGATTTGCACCACCATCTTTACGACCGGCTCTGATGCTTGGGGTGTTAAAAAGAAACACGATCTAAGTAAACGTGCATGTGATATGTAGCACATTTCTTTCCAATTCAGCTAGCGGATGCAAGTGGAAACAACACTTGAATTGAATTCATACAAAAGAGGATTCTGGATTTGTTTATTACGGTGCGCGTATGGTGCTGCACCTGTCCGTCCAGAATCTGGTGGCTTGTTGGTTTGGAGTAGTTATCATGACGCTGATTGACCGGCAATGCCTTGGAA
The DNA here is from genome assembly GCF_017562075.2 of Anopheles merus. Lineage (NCBI taxonomy): Eukaryota > Metazoa > Arthropoda > Insecta > Diptera > Culicidae > Anopheles > Anopheles merus. The sequence continues at coordinate 3,555 of NW_024427631.1, read as the reverse complement.
TGGGTTCGGATCGGTAGGTTCATGTTTTAGTCGAGTGAATTCCGTGCATTTGTCGCGCCACAGCGGTAGACCCGGCAGCACCAAAGTCAAAACAAAAACCTTCCCCGAGTGTGGACTGCTATGCTAAGTTCTTCTTCTTCTTCTTATTATTATTATTATTGGCGTAATAGTCTACGCGATCATGCCGGCCTTTTCAGGACTTGAGTAGCACGTAGCCGGATAGTTAGCCCTTGCTACGGCGGACGGTTCATACGCGGTTAGAACCCACGACGGGCATGCAGATGTGCGGAATGACGGCGGTGCCGCGGGACCGCTCCTATCCAGCGGGTAACTTGCATACTGCCACACTGTCTCCTGCTTGATGCATACGCTGCAGACAGGGGGAAGGATGCACCTCCACGATAGAAAAAAACACCGTCATGAACCAGCGGTGGATCTAACGGTAGGCGGACTAGGCGGTCGCCGAAGATTTCTAGTCTGTAGTATGCCGTATGTCTACAAGTGGACAGATTATTAGCGACAAGGGCCCCCGGAAAGATGGTCGTTGGGGCCCAGAGGCTGGAGAACCATTTGCTCCCCCCCCCCCCCCATGCCGGAAACAATTTTAGACCCTGTGACCGATGATCGTAGGGTTCCCATAAGCACCGCCCCCCCCTCTCGCCGGTAATTTAAGTATACTGTTCCATCTCCCAACAGTATCCAACACCCCCTCTAGTGTGCCAGTACCCCCTCCTCCCGGTCATCAGCTACCACCACGCAAACAATGAGACCCCAAATTTTGAGTGATTCTGGCCGAGGGGTATGAGGAAGCTTGAGGAAGCAAGCCACGCAAACAATGAGACCCCAAATTTTGAGTGATTCAGGCCGAGGGGTATGAGGAAGCTTGAGGAAGCAAGGAGAAACGCGCTGCGATGAGAGTTCGCATTCTGTTTTACACGCGCGCTTCACTAACACCAATACAAATACCGTGCTTTGACGAGCCGTCTGTGAATGCGTATGTGTCTTTCAGCGAGCCCAACAACTTGGAGCTGCTCGTCACATCGTGTTGTCTCGCTTACACTACAGCATCGAACCATCGCTCCGTATGTCCCCCTCCTACGCGTACAAAACCACCAGTACAGCGCGACGCTTTGTCGGAGACGGTTATGCGCATTTTGTTCTAAGTCCCGCGCGCAGTGTTTGTGCGCTGATGCGCATTTCGTTCAAAGTCTCGTGCGCTGGTGTGTTTTGGTGAAGTGTGAAGTGAACAAACAATGTGCACAGACGCACATGCAGTGCGTGCATCGACAGGTAAGAATTTCTGAACAGAGGCAACGCAGATTGTCGACAAGTTTCCCGCAGCCTGGCTCGACCCGGTACTTTGCAGTATGACGCCATTCGTGAGTATGAAGGATTCTAAATGTGTTGTGAAAGTGTAATTTATGTTTCAATAAAGTGTTTCATGAAATAAAAAATGACCGTGTTTGTGTTTGTTGTTAGAATAAGTGCGTATTTGCGATCATGGCAATGCATGAAAGAAAACGAGAAACGAAAGAAACAAATATCTTTGGATGTGTTGGTAGCATGACTGGAACACTTTGAGAACTGCAGAGCGCACCGTACGTTCCGGGTGGGGAGGGCGAGGGCTCGCGCGAGGGTGTAACTCATTCCTCCAAGAGTAACTGCTCACGGGGGACGGTACTCAAATCACTCAAAAAATACACCTATTTTGCCGGACGGGCAGTGTCCCCAAGTAGCAGAGCCGAAGTTGTTGAGAAATTTTTCTGTATGCCAGAGCGAGAGGCCTTGTCTTCTTTCTCTAGATTTTTGACGGCAAACCGCCGCCCGTGTAGAGGTGTGTGCGTGTGACGAAAAATTATGGATGAAATACGGGGGAAGTGGGGTTTGAAGTCTTTCGTTCGTCACACACACATGTATTTACCAGCGGATTTCGCTGGACTGAGTCTACCCATCTCTCTCGATCCACCATGATTTTTCTGCTATCACGCTCATCCCAGTCTGAGGCATCCTCAGTCTGTCCAGAACTTTCCCTGTGGAAGAATGTACTGACGTGAGGTGCGATTTCTTGTGCGACGTACTTTGCTCGTCTACGTTTTGGGCCGTGTTCCTTCTTCTTCAGTTATGGAATGATTTATCCTAGCAAATTGTTGAGGTAAGTTTTTTGTTCACATGTGTGCTTGTGCAGGTTCATTCAACTAACCTTTGGCGTCTAACCTTTGCTGGCCTTTGGCGTGTGTGCGCTATTTATCAACGACTGCATGCTGGCCTAGTCAACAATCTTCAAAGTGAGCGACGGAAAGAAAACATTTTCCAGTTTTAAAATATTAAAGTAAGTGTTGATCTAATCCTATGCGCAAAACTCTCCATAGTAATACATACTACATACATAAATTATTGGTTCATTTTTGGACAGCGTTCAGCACAACACTGCCACAAAACAACGCACTGGATTACGCCAAGAACCTGTCGAATCGCGCGCAGCCCAGCGTCATTGCTTAACAGAAGCCGGTTCACACGCGCAGCTCCTGTTCATGACGTCATCACTAAACTGAAGCCAGCTGAACACGCAGCACGGATAGTACCCCGAGCGCGGTAGGAGGAAGGAAGAACGAGAGGAGGAAGAACGGTAAATTTGGAAGGGGGAAAGTGTTCTGCCGTCTACACAGCGTGGGTATGCCAAAACACATGTGGAAAGGGAGAGCTATATTATTCAATGAACAGCATGCGAATGTGTGCTTAAAGCAAATGTGAACAGGCTCATCATCTCACTATATATAAAATCGAAAATCGCCACAATGACGTGAGAATAAACATTCAGCGAGCGAGAGAGAGAGAGAGAAGACAGCGGTGAGAGCAGAGCTCTCTTAGCAACGCGCGTTACTGCGAAAGGACTTGCTCCATGCACCACTGCTAGCCCGCGGGTAAAGAGGGCAACGGTTACTTAGATTTTTTGTTTACACAAACCGATTTGAAAACACATGGTATTGGATACAATGATTTTTTATAATTGAAGTTGCAAATTAGCCACCTGATGATAAAGTCTCCCATCTCAACCCCTTCCCATTATAAATCAAGATATTCAAGGCAAGATTAAAAAAAAAACATGTTTGGAAACCATGCAAACTAAATTATTGTGAAATGGTTTTATTCAATTTATTGTTAAATTTGTTGTGAAATGGATATTCCAATTAAATCAATCATTCTTAAGCCAGTATAGTTGGCTTAATGCACCTTAAGCACCTCGAGTACTACAAACACCGTCGTCATCGGCAGATAAGTGTGGTACATAATATCCTGTAAAACGGGTTACTATACCCAGGACGTCGAACATGTACACTTCCTCAAATCTTCTTTTATTTGGCGTAACGTCCTACGCGGACATGCCGGCCTATACAGGCTTTCGAGACTTAATTCATTACCACGTAGCCGGATATTCAATCCTTGCTATGGGCGGACGGTCCATTCTGGGCTTGAACCCATGACGGGCATGTTATTGAGTCGTTCGAGTTGATGACCACGTACCACGGGACCGCCCCAAATCTACTACTCTCTCAA